>NC_134405.1:3794203-3915807 GCF_038048845.1 Mixophyes fleayi
TTGCCAAACTCTAATCTGATCTTCCTGTTTTTGTGGCTTACAAATGTTTTACATCTTGTGGGGAACCCTCTATATTCACTTTTGTGAAGTCTTCTCTTGAGTGTTGGCTTTGACACATATACACCTACCTCCTGGAGAGTGTTCTTGATTTGGCCAACTGTTGTGAAGGGGTTTTTCTTCACCAGGGAAAAACATTCTTCCTTCGTCCACCATAGTTGTTTTCCGTGGTCTTCCGGGCCTTTTGGTGTTGCTGAGCTCTCCGGTGCGTTCTTTCCTTTTAAGAATGTTCCAAACAGTTGATTTGGCCACACCTAATGTTTTTGCTATCTCTCTGATGGGTTTGTTTTGATTTTTCAGCCTAATGATGGCTTACTTCACTGATAGTGACAGCTCTTTGGATCTCATATTGAGAGTCGACAGCAACAGATTCCAAATGCAAATGTCACACCTAGAATCAACTCCAGACCTTTTACCTGCTTAATTGATGATGAAATAACGAGGGAATAGCCCACACATGTCCATAAAATGGACATGTGAGTCGATTGTCCCATTACTTTTGGTCCCTTAAAAAGTGTGAGGCACATATAGAAACTGTTGTAATTCCTACACCGTTCACCTGATTTGGATGTAAATACCCTCAAATTAAAGCTGAAAGTCTGCAGCTAAAGCACATCTTGTTAGTTTCATTTCAAATCCATTGTGGTGGTGTATAGAGCCCAAAATGTGAGAATTGTGTCAATGTCCCAATATTTATGGACCTGACTGTATGTCACTGCATTACACCAGCTACACCTGATCATCTGTCATATAGCACAGCCTGCTCTGACCTTTATAATCTGTGTTCTGTCAGGATCTACAGGAGGCCCTACAGCTACTGTGCCAGCTCAACCACAACCTGGAGGTGTGGGGCGAGAGAACCGGGGAGACGGAGGCCCTCTCACAGGTACGTCTGCAGGGAGCTATGAGTCTGTCCCTCCCCCTGCAGGGTGACACAGCGACACAGACAGAAGGGAGCTATGAGTCTGTCCCTCCCCTACAGGGTGACACAGACAGAAGGGAGCTATGAGTCTGTCCCTCCCCTACAGGGTGACACAGTGACACAGACAGAAGGGAGCTATGAGTCTGTCCCTCCCCCTGCAGGGTGACACAGTGACACAGACAGAAGGGAGCTATGAGTCTGTCCCTCCCCTACAGGGTGACACAGTGACACAGACAGAAGGGAGCTATGAGTCTGTCCCTCCCCTACAGAGTGACACAGACAGAAAGGAGCTATGAGTCTGTCCCTCCCCCTGTAGGGTGACACAGTGATACAGACAGGAGGGAGCTATGAGTCTGTCCCTCCCCCTGCAGGGTGACACAGTGACACAGACAGAAGGGAGCTATGAGTCTGTCCCTCCCCCTGCAGGGTGACACAGTGACACAGACAGAAGGGAGCTATGAGTCAGTCTCTCCCCCTGCAGGGTGACACAGTGACACAGACAGAAGGGAGCTATGAGTCTGCCCCTCCCCCTGCAGGGTGACACAGTGACACAGACAGAAGGGAGCTATGAGTCTGTCCCTCCCCCTGCAGGGTGATATATTGATGTGTTTGTTTCCATAGGTTTGGATGCAGTTTCAGCGGCAGCTTGGTATTGTATCTGCAGCTTTTGATGCCACCAGGAAGTGACCACTGTGCTCCTGATATTATGTCAATAAAAGATGCTCTGCATGTGAAACCTGAGTGATCTTATTAGGGTGATGTGGTATTGGGGTGGGGGAGGTGATCCTGGAGGTTGGTATGATGTGGGATGGGGGGAGGTGATCCAGGCGGTTGGTATGATGCAGGATGGGGGGAGGTGATAGGACAGACGTGGGTCAATAGGTAGAGGACCCTGCCCCCGCGAGCTTACATTCTAAAAAGAGGGGTGGTGAGAGACAGTAGGACCAACTGGGAGAAAATGTAGATGGCAGGTGAGGAAGAGGAGGGGATGGATATAATGGTTAGGAGGGGGTAGGATAGGCAAGCTTGAAAAGGTGAGTTTTGAGTGAGCGTTTGAAGGACTGAAGGGTGGGCGAGAGTCGAGTGAGACAGGGTAGGGAGTACCAAAGATTGTGGGCAGGACGGCAGAAGTCTTGAAGGCGATCATGGGAGGAGGTAATGCGAGGTGAATTGAGGTGGAGGTCAGAGGCGGAGTGGTGGGGTCAGGTAGGTATGTACCTCGAGACAAGGTCAGAGATGTAAGGGGGAGAAGTGCTGGTAAGGACTTTGTAACTGAGAGTAAGGAGCTTGAACTGAATTCTGAAACGGATAGGGAGCCAATGAAGGGTGTTTACACAGGGGAGAAGCGGAAGTGGTGCGGTGGGAGAGGAAGATGAGCCTAGCGGCAACATTCTGTATGTATTGAAGGTCAGAAGTGCGGGAGCGAGGAAGACCAGTGAGGAGGTTGCAATAGTCAAGATTAGAAATGATAAGTGAATGGACCAGGATTTTGGTTGCTTCCTGAGAGAGGAACGGACGGATTTTTGTGACGGAGGAGGAAGTGGCAGGATTTGGTGAGGGACTGGATATGAGGGGTAAAGCTGAGGGCTAAGACAAGGGTGACACCAAGGCAGTGGGTTTGGGTGACAGGAGAAAGAGTGATGTCAACCAAGAGGCAGATATTGGGAGGGATAGCAACATTGGCAGGAGGAAAGATGATGAGCTCGGATTTGGAGATGTTGAGTTTCAGGAAGCGCTGTGACAGCAGAAAGACCGCTATGTACCTGGGTTTGGAAGGCGGGAGAGAGGTCAGGGGAGGAAAGATATTCGCGTGTCATCAGCATAGAGATGGTATTGGAGGCCAAATGACTGAATGAGCTCACCGAGAGAGGTGGTGTAGAGAGAAGAGCAGAGGGCCAAGGACAGAGACTCCAATAGAAAGGAGAAGAGGGGGGAGTAAGAGCCGGAAGCAGAGATGCTAAAAGAGCAGCTAGAAAGGTAGGAGGTAAACCAGGAGGGAGCTGTTTCATGAAGACCTGTGGAGTGAAGGGTGGTGAGGAAGAGAGAATAATCGACAGTGTCAAAAGCAATTAAAATCAAGTAGGTGTTATGCAAAGATTTTACAAATTGAAAACCAGAAACAAATCCCGAAGTAAAAAGTAACCTGAAATACAAATATATAATCGCACAGTTCTACACATAGTACATTCAGTGTCCAGCCCATCAAAGATGGGTGGGAGATACCATAAGGTACATGACAGACCAGACTCTCCTCTTGCCCTCTGTCCTCCCTGAGTAATTATGTTGTTGACACTTTTTTTTCTTCATAGGTTTGTTTGTTGGTGTAATCACCAGATCTGACTTTGTACTGCTGAGTCTAATGAATTGAACACTCCCTTAAAGACGTCATCTCTACCCATAAACAGAATCACCTTATTCCTCTCTGTGGCACCTTGTGGCTGCCAGGTGAGACTCTGAAAGGGGCGACTGTTAGGTGCATTTTGCAAGAGCCTAAGTGACCAAGACAAATGTTTCACTGGCAGCTGCGTCTAAGGTGATGTCATCATGGAGCTCCAAGGGAACCACCAGCAATGGGTGCCAGTGGGCGAGAGCTCCATAATAATGCTTTAATTTAAGTCAAAACAGACGAATGTAGAGGAATTGACGGCACACTTGAGCCTCCACAGAGTAAGATATAGGTGGCCGTTCATAAACGTCTCACACCTGGCACCGTACAAGGAGCACAGGTCATGGACTACCTAGCAGTGGTCAGATCCTTCACAATGATCTCCACAAATAGACAAGTGCATGTCTGGCACCAATCTATACAGCCATGAGTTCTGGTTTTCAAAAGTGACGGGTTATGGTGGTTTCTGTAATGTGGGGGCATGTTCCTGGCTTGGTTTGGGTGCTGTTCTACTGTTAGAAGACCAGATGGCTTGTGATAGTCACCTAATAATACCAATTGATCATATTAAACCCATATTGCAGTGTTTGGTTTTTTTTTCCCCTAGACAGGTGGGGTGTCTTCTGGTTTGACAATGTCCCCATCCACAGACCACGAGTGGTTGTGCAATGGTTTTATGAGCGTAACATTTAGGTTGTCTACGTCACGGCCTTCGCTGTTCCATATCCGACAGCTATCGGGCAATTATGTGATCCTCTGGTACAACACTAGTGTTACCCACCGCCATCAGCCAGGAGTCACTTGAGCCACTTTCTTGTGGCAGATTGTCCTACGCTCCTCCTGCCCAATCCTAGACATTGGTGGACTCCGTGGCATGGGGCATACAGCCCGTACTGGGTGGGTGGTGGCCCAACGCCCTGTTACATACTGTTTCCATCTTCTTTCCACTACATGTAAGTTTAATGTAAATCCATCTTTTTAAATATTTTACAGAAGCCGAGGTTATGGCTAGTACAGTACAGGCAGCCGTCCCAGCGTTATTAGAGATTGCTCACATAATTGTCCGAGTACCATAGTTGGGATGCAGCCCACTTACGTAGAAGCTGTGTGTAATCTATTTTATAAATATCAGCACCTGACCTATAAGCTGTAGATATTACTGTATAGTTTCTGCTGTAGCTGCCTTGTTACACGGCAGGGATGGTGCTCTCTGGGAGCATTGGAACCGGCGGTCGGCCTATAGATAGTCTGGGGAGGTGTTTTTCTGCTTCTCTTTTTCCGCTCGGCCCAGGGAAACACGGAGGGGGATTCCAAGCTGCGGAGGGATCACGGGGCAACGTCAGATTTGTGCATTTTAGAGAGCGCATGAGGAACTCTCAACAGCTTTGTACTGCAGTCAGGCCACACCCACACAGACAGGCCACTCCCACACACAGGATTATTCCTCAAAGTAATGGTATAATCCCTTTCTGCTCATCCACGTCACTCTCCTCCATTTCCTCATTAATGTAATTTTATTTGGCTTTGGTAAATGTCAACTGATATTTCTGGCACGATTGCTTTATACGTAATGTCTACAATTTATGAGTCAACGGAACAATGGAAGAAGTGAAGAAATAAAACAAAGTAAAACTAAACACTTAGCAAGGACAATGTCTCTGTTACCACGAGATAGGAGATGAAATAGGCTACAACTAATCACTGGATACAAAGAGGGACATAATGAAAATTAGATACAAATTACATAAGAATTACTTTAAAGTATTTACCGTATTGTATCCAGAATCCCCAAATCATATTTAGAATAACAAGCTCTATTGCTAATTCCATTGTCACTAGTGCCTGCTACCGAGTGCCGGCCACTGGCCGGTGGCCTTCGGTGTTTATCAGGAGGGATTGTGCATAGAACGTTTTATGGTTTATTAGATGTGATAAAGTTGATATATCTGGATGGTCAATGGCCCCGGGAGACATAAGTTTATATCCAGGAATGCTACAATTCTGGTATTCATAAATGTGTAATACTTACCTCTCTCGAGGATGTAAACCTCATTTAGTGGTATCATTTAGAAAGTGTGCAACCATTGGTGGCGTCTGAGCCTCAGGAGGTGGATCCATGCCATAGAGTAAGTCAGGGTAAACGATCTGTCACCTGCCACAAGAATCGCTCTGAGTCACCCCCTGCCCTCTAAAAGGACAGAGGTCATTCCTCATCAGGCCATGTTGCAGAGCTACATTCTTCTGCGGCTCACATTGGCGGCTTTTCTCCATCCACCGCCTTTGAGCTTCCCAGGAATCCTGAGACCCAGCTGTACGACCACCTAATATATATCTTCCTGGCCGGTCCCGTTACATGATTATAACCGCTAGAAGGTGATATGTATTGCCTCCTGCTCCTCTTACACGTTGCTGTTCCAGGAAATACTACAATCCCACACAAGCTTCTGTGACGTTTGACTCAATGCAGAGAACAGAGACTTGCAAATTCTGAAAACAGATTTATCTCTGCTCTTAAATTATCCTTTACAGGTATAAAGTGTAAACAATTGTGTAGTGTATCAACCTCCCCTCCCCTGGCGACGTATTTCACATTTACTACTCTTACTGTACACGGCAAATCATTTCATGCGTTCTTGACAGAACCTTTTCTTCTACTATCCCAGAACGGAGAATCATAACACAGAACTTTTCTATTAACATGAATCCCCATCTTATTGCTTTTTGGAATAATTATGAATACATAGAACAGTTTAATGAAATACCCACGTTTCTTCTACCCATTATTCCCGATTACATTGACTCTTTTCTGGTTCCTCTCCCAAAACATTGCAATGTAACAGAAGTGTGAGACAATAGGTGACGTATGCCTCATTCAACACCTGTACTAGTGTGTGGGAGAAAGTCTTTCCCTTGTGCTGGTCTTGCTTCTTTGGAGAGAAGGTAAAAGCTGTGAAGGGCTGCTGGGAGATGAAACGGCTCCCTCTAGTGTACGTTATATGGTATTTCCTGGCCATCAGCAGTCAGTAAAACATTTGCATGTTTGTTATTGTGCATGTAATAAAGATGTACTTAATAAGGAGTTAAACTCCTAGCAGCCCTTAGAGGTCCACTCAGCGTCCCGTTCACAGGTTGTTTATAGAATACAAACAACCTGTGTGGAGTTCTCAATCCTTTTTGTTTTAGAGAACCTTAACTCCCAAGCAAAAAACTTATTTTGAATGAAATGCTGGTTGGATTGAATACGATTGTTCTAAGAGACAATAAAGAGCGTCGGGTTCTCCACCTCGCTGGCTGAGTTAGCAGGTTCTTGCACCCTCCTACAACTTATTAGACAGCGTGGTTAGTGTAACTCAGACCTACTACATGTAGTTACACACTGGGCCTCTAGGGTGCACTATACACAAGATGTACAAAGTAATCAGAGAGACCAGGTCAGCATCAAATAAGATTATATTTTTGCAAATGTACCTGAAAACAGGCAAGGTTTAAACCCCAAGAAAAATGCATTTGTTTTTTTCTTAAAAAATAAACTATTTTGTCCCACCCACCAAAATAAAAAATAAAAGGGGAGCTTAAAAAAAATCCCGATCTTCTGGTTAGCCCTGCGTAGAAGCTGCGCTGGGGTGTGCGGCCGGCAGCTCATCCTTGGGGCCGGACTTGTGGAAAGCATAGATGGACCGCTGGAATCCTGCAACGGGAAAGACAGGAGAGTTACTATCTACACCCTACCATATGAGACCGAGGTCTGCACGCTATGAAGTACAATGGAAGAACAGGTAAATACACCACAGACATCAAATCCTGAAAGAACTTGGGAGGGTTTATACCCAGGGGAGGGGGATTACGGGCAATTCTCTGACTCCTGCATTGATGCCATCCGAGATACACACAAGGAAAATTCTATTAATAATACAGTAGACATCAAGCTGGAGATCTTTGCTGCAGCCGCACCTATACGTCATAGTTTATGTTGATTAAGAAATGTGTAACTCACAACAAAGTGCATTTGTGGGGGTCTGCTGTATATCAGGCTGTGTGTGTAGAGCGCCACCCACTGGCATTACCAGGTAAAACATTAGAGTGATTACAATGCTGTGTGAGCCCTGTACAGACAGCTGTGGCTCCTACAGAGACATTGTTATAGTGACGTTACCCATGAGATAAGGAGGATACATTCTATGTAGAGGAAGCAGGGCTTATTCTGCCATTGTAGAGGATATAATAGTGATCCATCAGTCCCTAATATCTGCAGACTCTTCTATGAAGACATCACCAATATAAAGTGAGTTATGTGACTACAGCTGCTGAGCTGCAAGTCCTGACATGTCCCAGGACCTTGCTGGGACCTGTCCTGTAAAATATATAATATATACATTATATTTTTCAGCCGTTTCCACAAATTCACAGCAAAACAACCAGCAGGGCCAAGGCCTGAGACACTGGTCTGTATACAGCTTCCCGCCGGCAGATTAATCAGACAATTCGGCTATATTGTATATCCACCACTGGGGGCGCTGTTCTCTGTATACATTCTGCTAAGAGGGAGCGACACAGACGTGACAGCGCTGGGCAATAGGACTGGCGCTATATAAACAATACAGACCTATTACCTGGGCTGGCTGCCCCCATTGTATTACATGTATCACAGTAGTAACTGAGGCATTTATATTACTCCTAATGCCAAGAGTCTAAGCGTATTTATAGATTAATTATCCCCAAAGGCAACTGCAGGCAGCCTGCCCCAACAAGACCTGCAGCCGGGAGAGTCACGTCTGCCAACACAGGGGCATTGCCCAAACCAGACAAATACAACACACCGAGCAGTCACATCACCCCCAATGTGTCAGACACCCACCCTGTATATGACTAATACGTCATTAGAGATAGGACCCCAGAGACATGTCATTTACATCTGTGCTCAATGATACAGATAGGGCACATTATACATGTGTGCTCCACGTCTCACCACTACACGGCACATCATACATGTGTGCTCCACGTCTCACCACTACACGGTACATCATACATCTGTGCTCCACGTTTCACCACTACACGGTACATCATACATCTGTGCTCCACGTCTCACCACTACACGGTACATCATACATCTGTGCTCCACGTCTCACCACTACACGGTACATCATACATCTGTGCTCCACGCCTCTCACCACTACACGGCACATCATACATGTGTGCTCCACGTCTCACCACTACACGGCACATCATACATGTGTGCTCCACGTCTCACCACTACACGGCACATCATACATCTGTGCTCCACGTCTCACCACTACACGGCACATCATACATGTGTGCTCCACGTCTCACCACTACACGGCACATCATACATCTGTGCTCCACGTCTCACCACTACACGGCACATCATACATGTGTGCTCCACGTCTCACCACTACACGGCACATCATACATCTGTGCTCCACGTCTCACCACTACACGGCACATCATACATCTGTGCTCCACGTCTCACCACTACACGGCACATCATACATCTGTGCTCCACGTCTCTCACCACTACACGGTACATCATACATCTGTGCTCCACGTCTCACCACTACACGGTACATCATACATCTGTGCTCCACGTCTCACCACTACACGGTACATCATACATCTGTGCTCCACGTCTCACCACTACACGGCACATCATACATCTGTGCTCCACGTCTCACCACTACACGGCACATCATACATGTGTGCTCCACGTCTCACCACTACACGGTACATCATACATCTGTGCTCCACGTCTCACCACTACACGGCACATCATACATCTGTGCTCCACGTCTCACCACTACACGGCACATCATACATCTGTGCTCCACGTCTCTCACCACTACACGGTACATCATACATCTGTGCTCCACGTCTCACCACTACACGGTACATCATACATCTGTGCTCCACGTCTCACCACTACACGGCACATCATACATCTGTGCTCCACGTCTCACCACTACACGGCACATCATACATCTGTGCTCCACGTCTCTCACCACTACACGGCACATCATACATCCGTGCTCCACGTCCCTCACCACTACACGGTACATCATACATCTGTGCTCCACGTCTCACCACTACACGGTACATCATACATCTGTGCTCCACGTCTCACCACTACACGGTACATCATACATCTGTGCTCCACGTCTCACCACTACACGGTACATCATACATCTGTGCTCCACGTCTCTCACCACTACACGGCACATCATACATCTGTGCTCCACGTCTCACCACTACACGGCCCATCATACATCTGTGCTCCACGTCTCACCACTACACGGTACATCATACATCTGTGCTCCACGTCTCTCACCACTACACGGTACATCATACATCTGTGCTCCACGTCTCACCACTACACGGTACATCATACATCTGTGCTCCACGTCTCTCACCACTACACGGTACATCATACATCCGTGCTCCACGTCTCTTACCACTACACGGCACATCATACATCTGTGCTCCACGTCTCTCACCACTACACGGTACATCATACATCTGTGCTCCACGTCTCACCACTACACGGTACATCATACATCCGTGCTCCACGTCTCTTATCACTACACGGCACATCATACATCCGTGCTCCACGTCTCACCACTACACGGTACATCATACATCTGTGCTCCACGTCTCTCACCACTACACGGCACATCATACATCTGTGCTCCACGTCTCACCACTACACGGCACATCATACATCTGTGCTCCACGTCTCTCACCACTACACGGTACATCATACATCTGTGCTCCACGTCTCACCACTACACGGCACATCATACATCTGTGCTCCACGTCTCACCACTACACGGTACATCATACATCTGTGCTCCACGTCTCTCACCACTACACGGCACATCATACATCTGTGCTCCACGTCTCACCACTACACGGCACATCATACATCTGTGCTCCACGTCTCACCACTACACGGCACATCATACATCTGTGCTCCACGTCTCACCACTACACGGTACATGATACATCTGTGCTCCACGTCTCACCACTACACGGTACATCATACATCTGTGCTCCACGTCTCTCACCACATCATACATCTGTGCTCCACGTCTCACCACTACACGGTACATCATACATCTGTGCTCCACGTCTCACCACTACACGGCACATCATACATCTGTGCTCCACGTCTCACCGCTACACGGCACATCATACATCTGTGCTCCACGTCTCTCACCACTACACGGTACATCATACATCTGTGCTCCACGTCTCACCACTACACGGTACATCATACATCTGTGCTCCACGTCTCACCACTACACGGTACATCATACATCTGTGCTCCACGTCTCTCACCACTACACGGTACATCATACATCTGTGCTCCACGTCTCACCACTACACGGTACATCATACATCTGTGCTCCACGTCTCACCACTACACGGTACATCATACATCTGTGCTCCACGTCTCACCACTACACATCATACATCTGTGCTCCACGTCTCACCACTACACGGCACATCATACATCTGTGCTCCACGTCTCACCACTACACGGTACATCATACATGTGTGCTCCACGTCTCTCACCACTATACGGCACATCATACATGTGTGCTCCACGTCTCAGCACTACACGGTACATCATACATCTGTGCTCCACGTCTCACCACTACACATATTACATCTCTGGTATTTCCATCACGTTGGGGAATATCCCCTTAAGCCGAACGTATCCCAGTGCAATAACAGACAGAGAAACATAACAGTGTAATATGTATAATACGATATCACAGTTACCGGCTCGCTTCAGACAAAGCACCTTACAAATATTCAAAAGCCAATAATAGCCAATGTCAATGGCCAAGTAGTGTTTGTATACATTCATTATTCTAATAAACACATATGTGGCTGTACATGGGACAGTATTGGTATGAGATATTATATGCTGTATGATGGATACAATAGAGAGACCCCTCAGACCAGTTAGTATACAGTATATGTATAGCCGACCTCTCTATAAGGAGTACTGGTGGATGGATACATTAGAGACCCCCAGAACAGTAAGTATACAGTATATGTATAGCTGACCTCTCTATAAAGGAGTGCTGGTGGATGGATACATTAGAGACCCCCAGAACAGTAAGTATACAGTATATGTATAGCTGACCTCTCTATAAGGAGTGCTGTATGATGAATACAATAGGGAGACCCCCAGAACAGTTAGTATACAGTATATGTATAGCTGACCTCTCTATAAGGAGTGCTGTAGGATGGATACATTAGAGAGACCCCCAGAACAGTTAGTATACAGTATATGTATAGCTGACCTCTCTATACGGAGTACTGGTGGATGGATACATTAGAGAGACCCCCAAAACAGTTAGTATACAGTATATATATAGCTGACCTCTCTATAAGGAGTACTGGTGGATGGATGCATTAGAGAGACCCCTCAGAAGTTAGTATACAGTATATATATAGCTGACCTCTCTATAAGGAGTGCTGGTGGATGGATACATTAGAGAGACCCCCAGACCAGTTAGTATACAGTATATATATATATAGCAGACCTCTCTATAAGGAGTGCTGTAGGATGGATACATTAGAGAGACCCCCAGAACAGTTAGTATACAGTATATGTATAGCTGACCTCTCTATAAGGAGTGCTGTAGGATGGATTAAATAGGGAGACCACCAGACCAGTTAGTATACAGTATATATATAGCTGACCTCTCTATAAGGAGTACTGGTGGATGGATGCATTAGAGAGACCCCCAGAACAGTCAGTACATATAACTCGTTACCTTTAGAGGAGGTGCAGGGAGAGGCGAGCACTTCGTAGCTGGAGAACCCTACTTCGGAAGACACGAGGTAGGAGGTGAACTGATCCGGCTTCAGGGAAATCTTACAGTAATTCCTATAGATCGATTCCTGCAAAAGAAAGTGGTTATTAGATAATGGTCCTCATACCGGGCGACTGGACGTTGCAGCCTGTACACAACACAACCCCCAGTAAACAATCCTCGGGAAATCCAAAGTATCATTATTGTGAATGGCAAAACGCGTAGTCAGCAGAGAGCCCCTTGTTGGCCCACCTGCGTAAACATATTCTGAGCATGGCAACGGGCAGCAGTGGAAACCAATCTGGCCACACTGATCTATTAGGGTAGAGCGTCGGAATCAGCCTGCATGTGGCCTTCTGTACGGACAGGACAACAGATAATATACCCCCTCCCACAGTACGTAACCACTCCCGCTTACCGTCAGCTTCTTCCTCTTGCCATACGAAGACCACGGCTGCGGCTCCAGCACCAGTATCCCACCAGGCGTCAGGTGTCTGTACATTCTCTTGAACATTCTTTTCAGACCATCGTCCCCCCAGTTGAGATGGATCCACTTGGTGACGCTGAGGCACATGATGACATCATACTCTGCTCTCTGAGCCTGCACGAGCTCTTCACGATCCACCACGTAATTACCCTGCGGGGGAGAAAGACAATATTAATGAACAGTGGAAATTGGAGGAACAACGGAAGTTTCAGATTCTACGGACTGAAGAGTTAGGAGTACAGAAGGTCCAGCACCCAACTAACCCCCTTCGTGAACAGAGATGGACTTTGATAGGCTTCACCCCAGTCTCACCTGTACAAAGACCACGTTGTGCGGAAAAGATAGTCTTTCCTCTTCGTTCTCCTTTCCCGCCTCCGGGGGCAGACTCGGGGCTGCAATAGGACCCCGCGTGGCAACGAACGATGCAGGGAAACCGCAGCCTCCTCTTCTAGAGAACTCCGATAGGTAATGTCTTATATTTTGGCGGGCAGCGTGTATTAAGGAACCATCAATGTCCAGACCCACTATACGGGAGGGTCCTAGTTTCTGGGCCACACACAGAGTGAGGTGTCCAACATTGCAGCCAATGTCCAGCACTGCTTTGCCTCGAAACCACTCTGGCCGTAGTGCCCGTAGGCGTGGGTCCTCTGAATGGGACGGGTTCCGGTACCCGTAGTAACGGCAGTAATTACCAAACTGGAAGCGGATCTTAGACTTACTGTTTGTAACGGACTGGGCTCGGGAACAATGCACCTTAGAGGCCAGTGGTCCGCTGTGTGGTTTGCTTGTGGCCACCACACTCACCAAGTTCTTACCCTTGTCGGGACTCCCCTGCCTGCCTTCTGATTTGCTGGAAGTCCTCCTCCTCTTACGGTGCCGCGATACAGACGTACATGTGCCACTGGCGGGCGGCGCCGTTCCTTCAGGCTTCTCGCTTTCCAAGGAGGGCAAAGCCACAACCTCATCCCGACAATTAATAACCGTGTTGAGCTCATACGGCCGCAGCTCCTCTGGCACGGGCTCTGCCTCTTGCACAAGAACAACGGCGGGTTTGATGGGTGCGTCCGTTGACGGGTGATGGCGATGTCTGTGCCGTTTCCTTCCGCTCTTGAGAGGGGAAAGCAGAAGCTCCACGTCGCCAAAGCCGGTATTAAGACTTAACGGGTCGGTGATGTCTTTAGGGATCAGAATCTCCACGGGATCGCGGCTCCTGGACGGGAGGGGGGAAGATTTTGGAGTCTCAGCATTGAGAGTGCGGTTCACGTCCTCGTCCAGCAGGCTGTTGAGGTTCAGGGGGTCAAATATGTTACCCCCTAGGAGAAAATTGGAAGGTAAAACAGGGTCGCAGTCTGAGTTGACCCGCCTCCGGCGCTTGACCGGAGCTGGGTGTTTAAATCCAACATGAAAACTGTTCCGCCTCTTGCCCTGGAATCCATTCCGCGAAACGCGAGGGGGCTGCTGCTGCGCCGGCCCCTCGTTCACCGCCCTGGGCTGGGCATCTGGCAGCGGGGGAGGCGCCGGAGGCGGAGCCAGCAGGGTCTTGTCGTCGCCTATACTTGCAGGGTCCACGGCTTGCTGTAAGGTCTCTGAGGAAGACGCCATATCTACCACGACCTGCATAGGGGCCCCCGGGGAATAAGGTTGCGGAAGGCAGGGGCCACGTGGGTACTCCTGTGCTGGGGATCCGGTGAGCAGAACTACGTGTCGGACATACTGGGCGCAGGGGCCCCTCAGAGCTGTAGAGCCAAACACCTGGCAAGACAGAAAGCACAAGGGGCGGGGCTTGCAGAGGCCACTCCCCTATTGCAGACAGACACGCCCCCGAGTGTCCCTAGCCGTCAGATGGGCGGAGCCTGTTAGAGAGAGGAGAGAGAAGTTATTACTGAGGATAAAGTTATGACTTGGGCTCTGAACCTTCCCTCACAGCGCCCACTGACTACTGAGAGAAATGGCGGGGGAGCGCCGCTACTTATACCCCAACATAACCCCGCCCCCTTAGCCGGACACCTCGTGCGGCCAATGGCTGCGCTCCCTTCCCTCCCTGCACGGCGCATGCGCTCCCCAGCTAGCCACGCCCACACCCCCGCACACCTGAGAGACTATCGGAGAGACAGCGAGTCTATGTGTGACTGCGCGCTGTGCGCCTCTTTATATAGACGTCCCGGGCCCCGCCCACAGCCCAGCCTCTCCTGTGGCTTCTCTCTCGTACCCGCCCCTCGGCCCGGCCAGTCGTCGTCACGTGGCCGTGACTGAAGGGCAGCAGGAACCAATAGCGAGGTGAAGGGGGAGGACCCACCTCTCCCGGGCGGCCAATCACAAAGGTAAACAATGCAGTAGCTGCCCGGATGTTCGCCTGATAGATTCCGGATGGTCGGACCCGCCCAGAGACGGTAGGTCCGTGCACGTCGTTCAGGGAAAGGTTTCTATGGTGATCTACCGTCCGGATCCGGAGGCAGAGAGGACAACATCACCCAAACCCCACGTACATGGAGAGCCGTGACAGGCACCGCCGAGGGCACCTAGCCAGTGGGCGGGGGCTTCAGCTCTGCCGAGGAGCATGCCGGGACATGTAGTTCCAGCACTCTCCCACCCTCCTTGCGTTCTGGTGTCGTCGCTGTATCCTCTCCATCTCCGTCAGCGCTCGTAAAATGGCGGCCGTGGGCTCCAGGCCCGGGTCATAGGGCGGCGGGTGTGTGCCCGCGTGTCCCTAATATACCCCCATCCACCGTGTTATATACCGCCCAGTACCTCATATATCCCCTGCCCTGTGTTATATACCGCCCTGTACCTCATATACCCCGTGTTATATACCGGCCAGTGCCTCATATACCATCTGCTCCCGTGTTACATACCGGCCAGTACCTCCATATACCTCATATACCCCGTGTTATATACCGGCCAGTGCCTCATATACCCCGTGTTATATACCGCCCAGTACCCTCATATACCCCGTGTTATATACCGCCCAGTACCCTCATATACCCCGTGTTATATACCGCCCAGTACCCTCATATACCCCGTGTTATATACCGCCCAGTACCCTCATATACCCCGTGTTATATACCGCCCAGTACCCTCATATACTCCTGCCCCTCAGTTATATACCCCCAGTACCCTCATATACCCCCTGCCCCGTGCTATATGCCCGTCACGTGTTATATACCGTCCAGTACCTCATATACCCCCTGCTCCTCAGTTATATACCCCTCCTGTACTTCATATGCCTCCTGCCCAGTGTTATATACACCCAGTACCTCATATACCCCCTGCCCTGTGTTATATACACCCAGTACCTCATATACCTCCTGCCCCCGTGCTATTTGCCCTGTCACGTGTTATATACCGTCCAGTGCTTCTTATACCACCTGCCCCTCAGTTATATACCACCCAATACCTCATATACCTCCTGCCCAGTGTTATATACCCCAAGTACCTCATATATCCCCTTCCCAGTGTTATATACCGTGCTGTGCCCCATATACCACCTGCCCCTCAGTTATATACCCCTAGTGCCTCATATACCCCCATCCTAGTGTTATATACCACCCAATACCTCATATACCCCCTGCCCCGTGTTATATAGCACCCAATACCTCATATACCCCCTGCCCCGTGTTATATTCCCCCCAGTACCCGCTGCCCCATGTTATATATACTGCCCAGTGCCTCATATACCCCCTGCCTGTGTTATTACCACCCAGTACTCCCATATTTCCCTTGCCCCTTGTATACCGCTCTGTACCCTTATATACACCCTGCCCCATGTTATAGTCCGCCCCAGTACACCGATATACCCCCTGCCCCCATGTTTTATACCACCCAGTGCCCCATATAACCGCTGCCCCCGTGTTATATACCGCCCAGTGTCCCATATACCCCCTGCCCTCGTATTATATACGCCCAGTGCCCCACATACCCCCTGTCCTCGTGTTATATACCGCCCAATACACCAATATACCCCCTGCCCCCGTGTTATATACCGCCGAGTATACCCATATACCCCTTTCTCTTGTGGTATGTAACCCCATATACACGCTGTACCTGTGTTATATACCGCTCAGTACCCACATATACCCGTTGCAGTAGCTCCAAACATGACAGAAAACAGTGATCCATAAATCATTAGACAATACATGAACAAAATACAAAAGAACAGACATACTGAATTAACAAATATACAGATAAAACAGTAATGCATAATATAATATTTACAGGACAGTGAGAGTGATTATAGCGACCAATGTGAAGTAGACCTGGGCTTAAGGACGGCTAGAGGAAGCAGACAAAGGTACAGTGGGTGATGGAATAGTAGAGGGAGAAGAGAAGAAAGGAGAGCCCTGCTTGTGAGAGTTTATATCCTAAAGGAAAGGGGGAGCACAAATAGGGTGGTACTGACTGGGGGTGTGTAGGTGAAAGCCGAGGCAAGGGAGCTAGGAGGAGGACTGATAGGCTTGAATTAAGAAATGAGTCTTAAGGGTATGCTTGAAGCCTCTGAGAGTAGAAGCTAGTCTGGTAGGGTGTGGGAGATTGTTCCACAGCTGGGGAGCAACTCAACAAAGTTCTGGAGCTAGGAGTGCGAAGATGTAATTAGTGAAAGTAACGAACTGACTGTCATCGGCAGAGTGGAAGAGGCGGCAAGTAGTGTAGGTAGAGTTCAGATTACAACGGTGTGAAAAAGAGTTTTGGTGGCTTCCGCGGTGAGAAAGGGCTGTACCTTTGTTAAAGGCTAAGTAGTGTGAGATCCACAGTAGCTAGAACTTCCTTACAAGATGTTCACCTTTAGCAGCCCCCTTTCCGAGGAACTAGTTATATTCCGCGGTACATGTTTAACCCCAAGGGGTATATTTACGAAACTGCGGGTTTGAGAAAGTGGAGATGTTGCCTATAGCAACCAATCAGATTCTAGCTGTCATTTTGTAGAATGTACTAACTAAATGATAACTAGAATCTCATTGGTTGCTATAGGCAACATCTCCACTTTTTCAAACCCGCAGTTTAGTAAATCTAGCCCCAAGACTTGTTGATCCACCACTTACCCGTTGAGGTAGGGGTTAATGCTGAGTAGTCTGGCACTTGTCTGATGGAGTGGCCAGCTCACAGTAGCAGATAGTGAGCAACCAGAATGTATTTGGCAGTACTCAGAGTCAGACAAGGAACAGTAGAGAAGAGAGCAAAATTCTCTATACAAGGCAAGTAGATATGAGAGCAAATCCATTTGACAAAGCCAAGCTTCAGAAGTGGAGTGTCAGAATCACTAGGTGGAGTTGGTGATACCTGCCAGCAGCTGGCGCTACTGAGGCGCAAAGTCTAACACGCCCCTGGTTTTCACCAGGGACCCCTGCAAGGAGGTATGGACTTCGCTGCAAGGAACGTGCAGGTCGCGGCACTCAGTATCAGCTGGCGAGGTAACAATTTAGGCAGCCATTATGGCCCACCAGGATGCAGGATGGAAGAATAGTCAGCAAGCCAGGTCAGAACCAGAGATACGGGTATAGCCAAATCAGAAGCGGGAGAATGGTCAGGAAGCCGGGTCAGTATAAATAATCACTCAAGGCCAAAATCAGGAACCAAAGGAGAAGTCAGGAACAAGGCGGGGTCAGAATCCAATAAACAGTAACACAGGAACAAACGCTGGAGCAAGGCTGAAGACCAAATACTATGCCAAGCAAATGGCCTCAGTGAGTTCCTTAAATAGAGGAGAGGGATCCCTGATAGGTGTATCAATCGACGGGAAAACCGCAACCAATCGCTGGCTAGTCGCAGGGCGACAGAGCGTGGAGTCTTGCGCCTGCATACTGATGGTAAACAGAAACAGCATTATGTTGCTAAGTAACGGTTGCGAAGCTTGGCGTACGCATGCGAATATGGGCAGCACGGTGGCGAAGTGGTAGCACTTCTGCCTCACAGCACTAGGGTCATGAGTTCAATTCCCGACCATGGCCTTATCTGTGTGGAGTTTGTATGTTCTCCCTGTGTTTGCGTGGGTTTCCTCCGGGTGCTCCGGTTTCCTCCCACACTCCAAAAACATACTAGTAGGTTAATTGGCTGCTATCAAAAAAATTGACCCTAGTCTCTACCTGTCTGTCTGTCTGTCTGTCTGTGTGAGTGTGTGTCTATATTAGGGAATTTAGACTGTAAGCTCCAATGGGGCAGGGACAGATGTGAATGAGTTCTCTGTACAGCGCTGCGGAATCAGTGGCGCTATATAAATAAATGATGATGATGATGATGATGATGATAAAACGGCAAGCGTATATAAGCAGCGGGACAACGATTCTGGAAGGAGACAGGCGCCCGTTTAGAGGCAGAAACAAGACGGCGCCTGACATGGAGAAGACAGCAGAATCCTTAGAACAATTCGGGTCAAATAAGAGTACAGAACAGGTCAGGATACAAGACACACTAGGTCAAACAGGAACTATTACCAGCATTGGTATGCTGCCAGGAAGAGGTTTATAAAGGCAGCAGTACCAATCAGAACTACAGGATAATTAGCTGCATTGGTGTGGTAAGAGCACAGCTTGTTGCTTTTTGCCTAACATCAGCTGAATAGTGAACTGCAGGACAACCCTACACATGGTTGCAGCAGTAATGTACACCTGACAGACCAGACAACCAGGAAAGATCCTATTTATTAACATTACCACCTTGAGGAGTGATCGAAGGACCCCAATACTGAGGTTTTCCTTTATGGAAGTCGTTCCCAATTTTTTGGCATGAACTATAGCCATAGCCTTTCCAATTGAACAAGTAATGAATTTGTTTCTGTACCTTTTTCATATCAATAATTTTTCTACTTCAATCTCATCTTCATCAACCAATATAGGGGGTGGCTGAACCTTACTACTAGGTTTGAAGTTTTTAGTTTCAAAGCCATGTTTAAATAATGCACAATGGAAGGTGCTAGGAATCCTTAAGGACGGAGGAAGTTCTGAACGGAAACAGACTGGGTTTATCCTTCTGGTGATTTTAAATGGTCCATTGAATTTTGGCCCACATTTATATGAAGTCGGATATTTTTTGTGGAAATCCATACTCTATTTCCCCTACAGCTTTTGTTGAAGAATAGTTTCAACTGGGTGGACACCCGGGAGAGAGAAAGTTTGAATTTCTTCCAGATATTCTTGAGTTTCATTATAGCTACCTTGCTATCCCAATTATCAATATTTACAGCGTTGGAGAAGGAGAATTATTTAAGATGGTAGCCCTAGGTACGGAAAAAAGGAGATGTGCCAGATAGGTGGTAAGGGGATTATTTGCGAGTTCGGCCCAATTGTTGTGTAGGAGGGACAGGTAACACCTTAGATATTAGATAACAACTTGATTGACTCTCTCGGTATGTCCATTGCCTTCAGGGTAATAGATGAAAAATGAAGTTACACACTAAGGGTTGAACAGAATGATCTCCAGAACCTTGCTCTGAACTGTTACCCAAGTCAGATATAAAAGTGAATACCATGTAATCTGAAGATTGTGAGATAAAGAAGGATACCAACTCCTTAACTGAGGGTGCTGAATGCCCCTGTGCCACCACATTAAAGGCATAACCCTTGGGACCTACTCCTGATTCTTCTGATGATATGTGGTAAGTATCAATTTGTATGGGTTCAGGATTGTCCCTTTTAGAAGGTGGAGAGAGAGGATGAGTAATGACAATACAAGACTCTATCTCCTGGCGGCGATCCTTTTGTCTCCCATCTGTGCGAATAGACAGACTCATCGGAGATTCAGGAGCAGGAAACAGATCTAGAGCATCTTTATTGGTTTCAATATGTCATTGAAACATAGAGTTTCACAGCAGATAACCATTTGGACCATCTAGTCTTCCTATTTTTTAAACTATGGTAACCTTAAACTCTATTTGATCTTAAAAGCAGTTTCATTGGAGATAGCAAAATCCTGATTGGAGTGCGTCAAAGAGTGAGTCAGAAGAGAGAGGAGGTGAGATGGTTGTAGACAACCCGTTCGAGAAGTTTGAAGGCAAAAGGAAGGAGGAAGATAGGGTGGTAATTAGAGAGGCAGGGTCAAGGGACTTTTTTGAGTATGGGTGAGATGAGAGCATGTTTAAACGAGGAAGGGAAGGTTTCAGAGAAGAGGAACAGGTTGAGGAGCTGGGCAAGGTGGAAGTAGGCCTCAATAGAGAGGGAGTGGAGGAGGTGGGACTGTCATGGGGTTAATTGGAGAGGGGAGAGAAGGGTGTGGACTTCATCTGCAGATACTAGAGTGAAGGAAGAGAAGGAGAGTGGGCTAGGAGGTGGGGGTAACAATGGGGAGCAGGGGATGGAGATAGCGTCCACATTGAAGGTTGGGTAGTAAAATCATCAGCAAAAAGTAATGAGGGGGGAGGAAGACGTTAAAGGTGGCAAATAGGTGATGGTGGTTGGGATTGTGAGGAAATGAGAGTCTTAAAGTAGGATTGGTAGAGAGTGGTAGCGCAGAACTGTAAGAGTTGAAATGAAAGAAGTCAACATGCATGCATGACTTTCTCCAGAGCCATTCTGCACTACAGGAGCATTTCTGAAGATGGTGGGTAAGTTTGGAATGAAATGGTTTAGGCAGAGACTAACAAAGCTTGACGGTAACAGCCGGGGCAACAGGGTCAAGTGCAGTTTTAAGGGAGTGATTACAGAAGGAGACAGCCTATCGGGGCAAGAAAGAGTGTTGATGCGGTAGAGACTTGCGATCAGGGAGCAGGAGAACGTGGTAGGATTAATGGTTTCAAGGTTGCTCCTGGTGAGAGTAAGTTTAGGGGCTGGGGAAGGTGAAAAATGCTAAAAGAGAAGAGATGGTGTTCAGAGAAGAAAAGGTGAATCAATGAAGTCGGAGACCGTACTGAGGTGCAAGAAGTCCAGATAGAGCAGGGTCTGAGGAACTATCTATAAGGATATTAAAGCCCACCATGATGAGGAAGGGAAAGTTAGAGGAGAGAAAGTGAGGGAGTCAGGTGGTGAAGGGATAAAGGAATTGAGATGGGACAAGGAGAATGGTTAATAACAGAATGGTGGGCTGGGTAGAACAGGCGGATGGAGTCTACCAAGAGGGAGGTTTCAGGAGGAAGAATTTGGAAAGAGCAGCAGGGAAAAGAAGTATACCAGCATCACCACCTTGCCATCCACCAGATCTGAGTGCATGGGAGAAGAACAAGCCCGCGAAAAATAGGGCTGCAGGAGAGCTCGTCTCCTCAGGGATCAGTTGTGGTAAGCAGGATGAAGGAGCTAGGGATAAAGACATTGTGGATGGAGGCCAATTTGTTACAGACTGACCCGGCATTCCATAGGCCACAGGATAGAGGAAGAGAGGGAAGAGGAGAGATGTGGATGAGGTTATTGGGGTTGCTGGACTCTAAAATTGGGTATGATTTTGAGTGAAGGGTATGATGGTGAGAGATCTGGAAATGGACGAGAAGCAGAACTAGGAGGGTATCCATTGGTGACTGGGGACGGGGGGATGAGCAATAGCAAGGTGGAGATGGGCTGATTTGGAGGGGTATTTGATGGGAGAGGCAGGAGAAGGAAAGAGTGATGTGAGGGAATAGATTTCAGGGGGGGTAAGAAGAGGGAGGGGTTAGGAAGCAGAGAGATGAGCTGTGAAAGGGACTAAAGAGGGAGGGGGGGTAGGTGGAGAGAGGGGGCAGTGATCCATGTCGGGCAGGGGAGAGAGATGGTGAGGATGAAAGGAAGTGAAAGTAGGAAGGTAAACAAGGACGATAAACAGCTGAGTAGGGAGTGTCCAGGCCCTGCACAAGGCAGGTATATGAGGTGGACTCACAAGTGATTGTTGGATGTTTCCTCATGTAGCTGTGGTTCCAGGTATACCGTCCCCTCTTGTGTAACTCTTACTGTGCTATATATTCTGTATATACCCTTGTAACAAATCCACACTTCCTAAATACCCCAGACAGACTAACCTAGGTCTCGGAGTCATGTGATCACTTTCTGGAATGAACCCCCACTAATCTCGCACTACAGAGATAGTAATACAATTCTTAAACAAACAAATAGAGGATGAAGTATACCTTATATCTAAAGAGCAAAAGCGCACATCTGATCCTTTTAAAGATGGTGCAGTGATGGTGTGAGATATTTACTTGTAGATGAAACCGAGGATGAAGATGTGCTGCTTGTACCCCCAAATACACCCTGCCCATGTGACCTGTTTATTACTACAAAGTTTTGTGCCCGGGAGTTATGTCCAACTTTAAATAAGTCCTTACTTCTTGCGCATTTGATTCCTATAGACGAGGTATGAAATATGGAGGAGGCCCCTGCCTCCCGTGTATGTGTCGGATGCCTCTTATGTTGTCCAGCTATGGCCGATCGCCAAGAAAACTGCAATACTTTATTACGTGAAGGGACTTTAACTTAAGACGTTCCCTCTGAATATTATTCCTAGCAATGTACATATCTGTCAGTGTGTAATGTGATCCCTCTGCAGGCTGGGAAGCGATGAGCATATAATACAGGAATATAAAACTATCTCATTGGTCATGTATGGAAGTGTATCAGAGGTAAGCTGGCCATATCGGTTTCCTGTAGAAAAATAACATTGGTGCCCATTTTATGGTACGGTTTATTGCAATATGAGAATTGTCCCGCATAGACTACTGTAACCTCCTCCTTACTGGCCTCCCCCACTCTCACCTCGCTCCCCTTCGATCTGTACTTAACGCAGTCGCTAGGCTCATCTTCCTTTCTCGCCGCTCCTCTTCTGTCTCCCCCCTCTACCAATCCCTTCACTGGCTCCCCTTCCCCTACAGAATCCTGTTCAAGCTCCTCACTCTTACATGCAAGGCCCTCGCCAACTCCACAGCACCCTACATCTCCTCCCTCTCTATTCATGCTCCATCCCGCCTTCTACGATCGGCCAATGACCGTCGCCTCTCTTCCCCCCTGATCACCTCCTCCCACGCGCGTATCCAAGACTTGTCCCCCGCTGCCCCCCTCCACTGGAACCAGCTCCCCCGCTCCATCAGAACTTCCCCTAATCTGTCCAGTTTCAAACGGTGTTTAAAAACCCACCTTTTTCTTAAATCTTTCCAGTCTCCCACTTAACTTCCTACCTTTTCTTCTGACTCTTCCCCCTCATTCCCCTATACTTATCCTCCGTTCCTCCTCTCCCTCTCTCGCCTATGTCTCTCTGTCAGTCTTCCCCTCCCCTTAGATTGTACGCTCTGAGCTGGGTCTTCTCTCCTCCTATCTTCACCACTTTTAACTCTGCTCGCCAGCTACCTAGCCTTACTCCTTGAGGACCCTCTTCCCCCATTCCCTCTCGCTTCCTCCTCTTCCCCTGGGGGTCTCCCTCTCATCCGTGCCCTCCCTCCTTGGTGCTGTTGTTGGCTGACCTTCCCCCGCCCCGCCCCTCTAGCTGTGCCTTGAGCTCACTGAGTTACTGTGATTATTGTTTACTGTTCTGTGCCGTCTCTCCTCGTATTGTTATTTTGTTTGTCCCTGTACGGCGCCGCGGACACCTAGCGGCGCCTTATAAATAAAAATTAATAATAATAATCATAATTGTGGCTGAAGGTGGAACCTTTGTGCTGCTAATAGTTGACGCTGGTTTATTTGGAAGACGGTGGGATTTAGTGTCTACCCTTGTGTTCCTCAAGTTTGTCCTCGGGGACTTCACTGCAAGGCGTTGATAGGGCAGGTGCAGGCAGAACTGGTCTGAAGTCAGGATACAGACTGGGGCCGGGCAGAAGTATTGTTTCTCTCCAAAAATGTAAGATTTTGGGACAGTTCCACCAGATAGGGATGAGATCCCATCTAACCGCACAAGCCTCTCAAGTTCAAGGGGGCGTACCTGGGAATATCTTTTATGGGTACAAGGCACCATCTGGTATTTATTTTGTATACATTTTCTTAGAACTTTTGTAAGAACATTCTTCTCAAAGTTGAGATGGAAACCCTGTAGACCCTATCCCTAATTCTGCTACCCATGGCCTGATCCACCATCCCAGATCTCTCCCATCCAAGCTCATCACCCAATGAAGGTTCTGCAGTAGTAGTCCGGACTAAATGATAGAGGATAGAGGTCATACACTGTCTGTTAGGGTTATAATAGTATTTACTTCAAGACTAGAGTTGAAACAGAAGGCACTCCAGTTCAAGATTATAAGAGGTAAGATTATATTTGTGAGTAATCAAAGATGTTGGATCGAAGTATACCATATTTTTCCTCAAACTCATTCCATCAATGAAGCCATTAGATAGATGTTTATCGTTATTTGGGCTATGTAGTGGATGAGCTTCATATTTAGTGTAATTTATTTTACATCCTGAGATAGATGTATACAAACTGAGATCTCTATATTACTTTGGAAGGGACATAGTTTATAAGTCCTTCCCCTCTACATCTCTCATTGTTAGACTTTGCTTGTTGAGGTCTGCTAGCAGTTCTGTGACCCACACAAATAGAGTGATAAAGGGCAGCCTCATCTACTACCATTCGTATCTGAATGAGCTCTGAGATGCCGACATTGATTTCCAATCTGGCCAAAGGATTAGCAAATTACGCCTTGATGCGTTTCAGGAAATCCCCACCTATCCCAATTGTAACCAGACTAGCAAACATAAAGGGACTCAGAATCCGGTAAAAAGTTTTTTCTGCATCTAGGGACAAGAATAAGGAAGGTTTTTGGATCAGATCCTAGTGTTGGCCACAGCTTGTCTCCCAGGAATGAAGCCTTCGACTAGTCTAGTGGCTTATATTGTGGAAAATAGCTTCACATTGTTATATATCAGGGAAATGGGGTCATATAGCTACTGCAGAGATTTTGGTCTTTACCAGGTTTAAGGATAGGGTATAATTTGGCCTCTAAAGCTTGTGGGTAAAAGATCTGATCTTTTATGGCCTGGCTGATTTCCTCTGTAGCAATCTCCTTATACAGTAGAGAAGCTCTAGATGTGGAAAACCTTGGTACTTGAAATGAGGACATAAAGGGATTTATGGACTGGGTGTAGAGTTAGCAGGGATTATTATTTTTCAAATGCCTTCAATATTTTGGAAGGATCATGAATAATAGTTCCTTGATCATATTTGATTGTAAATGTAGCACCTCCTCTGGTGGTGTTGTTGGCACCTCCTGGAGGCTTAATGTGTGGCTTGGCACTAGATCCCAGAGGAGACAACCGGTTATGTTAAGGACAGCAAAAAGAAGTGATCTGTCTATGAGAAGGAGTTGGTAGTGTAGAGGACACAATTTGCACCAGGACCGAGGAGGAGGGGAGGTGTTGGGTCTTCAGGGGGGAAATGCAATATATGCTACAAAGCATCAGAGGAACCCCTGTAGAGACCCCAATATAAAAGAGGAGCCCCAGGCAGAGGAAGGGGACATGTAAATGGAAGGTACACTGTGAGAGAGCGTGATAGAGCTGCATGTGCTTACGGAGTAGCTGCCACGAGGAGGGAGATGTCTTCCCTGCCAGCATCCCAGTGGGTACCGTAGGGAGTGAGAGGGTGAGACCGGCTGAGTAAAAGTGGGCGCAGTCTTCATAATGTGGATGCAGGAGAAAAGCTAGGAAACAACCCACAATGTGCCTGCAGACAGAGGAGCAGGGAGAGGCTGAATGGAGAGTGGAAGTAATGTGCAGGAGGAGTACGGATTTAGTGTAATGGTCACGTCACCACCAATGTGCATACTGTATCTGGTAAGATCCAAGCAGGAGGAGAAATGGAGATGTATGTATTTAATCTATTATTGTAACTGTTTAAGAATGTGCTGGAGTGAAGAAGGTGTGTAAATAAAGATGTTGTATGTTGTCATATAGAGATGGTCTGGTGCCCAAGTCATTGAGACATCTGATTGCTCTGCAGCACCAAATGACATCACCTGGGTCCCACCAACTACAAAGTCATAAAATATCTGCATGTGCGGAGACCTCTTGGTAATTTACACCCATGCCCAGGAAGTAGCCAGGGATAGAGAAGGAAGTGCGCTGCCTAATCTGCGCACCTCAAACTACACACAGGACAGGGGGTTACATAAGAATTTATATTTTTACAAACTTGGATCTGAATGTGTGCTAGAGATGAATCGGTTTTTATCTACATTTTTATAGTGTTTTCGATAAAACCACCTCTCAGCCCGTTCAGTCCGCGATGAAGAAGGATATTTAATTCACCCCTTACTGTTTCTAAGTGGGATGTAATTGCTGAGAATGTGTAGATTTATGGAAGGATTCTGTTTTTTGAGCTGATTAGTTCAATAATTTTCTGACAACATTCTCTTTTGTGATGACAGGCTAGTTGAATTAAATGTCCTCTGATTACTGTTTTATTAACATCCTGGATAATCATAGAGGGTTTTGATTCTCTGAGAAACGTTCTTCTAAAAGTTTAGTAGTTTTGAAGTTTCATATTTGGGTCTTGGAAGAGAGAATCATTATTCTGCCAAGAGAAGGTTGATTTAGAACATCTGCTCAGTCCACAGGTATAGGTGCATGGTCAGACCAGGTGACATGTATATGCGCATGTTTGAGATTTTGGAGCTAGCAATCTAAGAATATCATTCCGATTCTAGTATATGTGTTGTGCATTTGGGAATAGAAAGGTAAAATCTTTAGCTAGTGGGTCCTTCACGCTCCAGGAATCGTATTGAGAGTGGTTTTTAAGAGCGGCATGTTAAAGCTGTGGAAACCTCCTGGGAGACTAAGGAGGAGAGTCGGGGGATTTGATCTGTCTAGTTTATTGCTGTGAGTCCAAGTTAAAGTCCCCTTTCAAAATCACTTTCCCTTTTCTACGCTGCACTAATTTCTGATTAAATGAGGAGAGAAAGCGAGGCTTGATCGTACACTTGGGATAATGCTTACTACACCTTGGATAATGAGAAATCTGCAAGTTGTATCTGCTACCACCTCATCAGGTTCAAAACGCAATTGATTATCAGGATAGCTGTGTTCTTTCTGTTGTCTAGGGTCGCATGTATCGAAGACAGTACCATACCTCCTCCATCCCAACTTTGGGTGCTTCTTTCCAGAGACATCGGTATCATGTAGAAACACAAGATCTGCTGACATCTGTTTCTGGGGGCTGTTTAGACCCTTAACATTATTTGAGATTATTTTAGTTGTCATTTACAGATACCTGAAACAGCAATAGAAATGTGGACTCTGTAAACCAACAAGTGTCGGTGGGAGTGGATACTAATCGGTGATAAGAATTGAAGGGGTGAGGGGCATGGGAGGGTGAGGAAAATGGCTTATCGTACACAAAGTGCCAGTCATATTTGCTGAGCAAGGGTGAACGGGATAGGCACAGGAACAGGATTTGCTGGGACAAAGGGTCAGGGGGCCAGTGTGTTGTGCCGCCGGAGAGGGAGTAGATGATGGTGGCGAGAAATTTAGTATGGCAAAAAGCTCCATCATTTTCCCCAATGTCTTAGCTGACAGTTGTCTGCCCTCCTTGGACGCTATTAGACTGAATGGGAAGTCCAACTTGTACTTAATATATTTGTAAACTCCATCAATTTGTGTATTCTTAAAGTAGTAGGAGTCAGGTCCTGGAATATAGCGAGTTGAAGAGAGGATCTTCTCCGTGGATTTGTAAAAATTAAATCTTAAAATGACTTCCCAAGATAGGACAGTACCTTGGGGTTTTACATCCCTGTGGGATCTATCGATATGGAATTGTTCTATGGTGGCTTCAGGAACAAGATGCTGGAAAAATCTTAGTAGGAATGCTAAGTTGCTTCCAGGATATTTTTGATCCGGAGGTGGTCGCACTCTGGCTCTCCTGAAGATATTGGACATCAGAGTGGAGTACTTCCATTGACTCTCCTACTTGTTGGAATGCAGCCATTGTGTTTGGTGATGGTAACGTCCAACGAGACGTTGACCTGGGCCAAGGAAAGCAGGGCGAAGGGAGCAGACGAGGTACAGAGGGTGTTGGAATATTAGAAGGATAACACAAAGAGGGCCCAGCTAGTGAGAGCTTACATCCTACAGGGAAGGGGAGACACAAATAGAGTGGTATGGGTTGGGGGAGTGGGGGTGAAAGCCGAGACAAGGGAGTTAGGAGGAGGACTGATAGACTCGAATAAAGAAATGAGTCTTAAGGGCACGCTTGAAGCCTTGGAGAGTAGAGGCTAACCTGATAGAGCATGGGAGATCATTCCACAGCTAGGGAGCAGCCTGAGCAAAGTCCTGGAGGCGGAAGTGGGAAGAGGTAATTAGTATGATTGTGATAGTGGGCTTGAAATTTGGATATTATCTCAGGTGTCATGGTGAATCTAGCTGGGATTATCCACAGTGTTGAAATCACTAACTATCAGGTTAGGAGTATCCACCCGCATCAGTTTCTGAGAAATTTTAGTAAAGAAATTACGATTAGGTACGTGAGGGTCATAAATGTTGAATAAAGTGAATTTCTCTCCATCAATGATTTCATGTAACAGGACACATCTACCCTCTGGGTCTGTAGCAGACTTCTCCACCTTGTAATCCAGTCTTTTATGGAACAGAATCTCGTACCTCTATTTTTTGTTATGTAAGGTGCTGAGAAACATTCACAAATCCTAAACTCGGGTTCCAATGTGTTTACTGGAAGAAGACGATATCGGGAGATGAAGATTTTAGGTGCTTCACTTTGTAGGCGTGTTAAGGATCCCACATTCCAGGAAACTACCCGAGTTCCCAAAGAAACGTGATCAGGGCGAAGTAAGAGTTGTGAGCGAGCCATGTTCTGCCACTAATTCAAGATTTACAGCGTGAAGTTTGTGAATCTTAAGTTTGACACTCATTCCTTTTCCGGGGGAATGTTGGACTTATCTTAGGTTTCAGAAATTGGCCGCACCATGCTACCTTCTTATATGGATGAATAAATAAACTGTTGAATGGAAAACAGAGAACTGCCTCTGAAACAAAATGGAAACCATTGCTTAACTATAACAAATCAATCAACAGTTGAAGATCAATTACAGCTTCCCCCCAGAAAAACACTTCAATAATACCAACAAAACCAATAACGTGATCTATAAGCAACTTGTCAAGAAAATAATGTGTATCAGTATATGCACAGTCTACTATAAACAAATCATTTAAAACCGATATTACATGTTATGAATATTATTTTTACCTTATCCCCGATAACACTATTCACACTAATACACCCCCACAGCTCTCCCAATCTCCACTCTGAGCCACACTCGCTCCTCTAGTTCCGGCTGTGCCCTCTTCAACTTAGAATGTAAGCTGTCTAATGAGCAGGGTCCTTCATACCCTTTGTTTTCATGTCTGCATTTATTTTGTCTACTTTATATGTTCCTGATTTATGTATGTCCTGTTTTACCTACTGTACGGCGCTGCGGAGCACTGTGGCGTCTTACAAATCTACGATAATAATAATTAAAGCAATACACACACACGTATACCACATGCTACAGCAACAAATCCACACACTCAGATGAATATTAGTTATGCCTCTATACATGTAATCAATCAAATAGATGATACCAATATGGGAAGTGATTTGTAGAAAGAAGTCTTTTTGTTATGAAACTAATGAGGATCTTCTGTTAGAAATTCACCAGAAAATATACTCTGTGTTCCAGTAATTATCATCTCTTATTCACTAGATGGTAGTGTTATATTCTGTAATAACCATCAGTCCTGACCACTAGGTGTCAGTGATCTCCTTGTTGTAGGAGCCAGATCTGACCACTAGATGGTAGTGTTATATTGGAACCAGTAGATTCTTCTGTAATAACTATCAGTCCTGACCACTAGGTGTCAGTGATCTCCTTGTTGTAGGAGCCAGATCTGACCACTAGATGGTAGTGTTATATTAGAACCAGTAGATTCTTCTGTAATAACTATCAGTCCTGACCACTAGGTGTCAGTGATCTCCTTGTTGTAGGTGCCAGATCTGACCACTAGATGGTAGTGTTATATTGGAACCAGTAGATTCTTCTGTAATAACTATCAGTCCTGACCACTAGGTGTCAGTGATCTCCTTGTTGTAGGTGCCAGACCTGACCACTAGATGGTAGTGTTATATTATTACTGACAACTAGGTGTCAGTGATCTAATGTTGCTGCCAGAACTGACCACTAGGTGGTAGTGTAGGAAGCAGTAGATTCTTCCTGTTGTAGCTACCATGCTTGACCACTAGATGATAGTGTTATATTGGTCCTGACCACTAGGTGTCAGTGATCTCCTATTGTTGCTGCCAGAACTGACCACTAGATGGTAGTGTTTTGTAGGAAGCAGTAGATTCTTCCTGTTGTAGCTGCCATGCTTGGCCACTAGGTGGTAGTCTTGTGTTAGTTATGGTTCCAATCTACAGTGATGAGATTCCTTACTGAGAAGTACTCAGGACTCTTGTAGTCGTAAAAATGTTTAATATTTGAAACTGACAGCTCACAATCCACTAGCTGGCGTCTATAATCAGACAAAAATATGCAGATGTGTAAACACTGGGGGAGGGGGACTCCGAGACTCAGTCAATGTAATCAGATAGAAATGTGGAGACAGTGGTTGCATACCTAAGTACTAGGAAGTGAATCCAGAGGGTGCTCCGACCCCTGTACGTGAAGCTCGTTGCAAACAGTGCAGACTATCTGTAACACAGGCTGCTGTTGTGGAGAATCATGTGTCTGTATATAACTTGAACACATATTACCCCAGGTAAACGGTGCTCACTGGGTGTAATCTGCTGTAGTCAGCTACACATTTCTTATGGCTTCACCGGGCACTATTCATGGCCGAGCAACGGAAGGACACTCTAGGCCTCCCCAACCAACCCCAACATCAAATCAACAGCATTCACATTTACTACATAGGCCCCCAATCAGCTCTGGTATCAAAATAATAACATTATATATATATATCCCACATTTCATTCATAGCTCCTAAAATATATTTATAGCCCCACCAACCCAATATTATGTTATTAACCCCCACTTAACATTAATACCCCCTACCAGCCCAAACATACCAGTAATCTCCATTCCGAGGTCCTCACATAACATTAATAGCCTCAGTCCCAGACCCGCCTGATGCCCGGGGTCAACACCCCTGTCTTAGCTTTTAAAATAACTGTTGTCCAATTTTAGGATCACACTGGTAAGGAGTATAAGAGATAATGGGGACATGTAGTGAATGGAGCAATGTAGCACAGTAGTTAGCACTTCTGCCTCACAGCACTGGGGTAATGAGTTCAATTCCCGACCATGGCCTTATCTGTGTGGAGTTTGTATGTTCTCCCCGTGTTTGCGTGGGTTTCCTCCGGGTGCTCCGGTTTCCTCCCACACTCCAAAAACATACTGGTAGGTTAATTGGCTGCTATTAAATTGCCCTTAGTCTCTCTCTCTCTCTCTCTGTGTTAGGGAATTTAGACTGTAAGCCCCAATGGGGCAGGGACTGATGTGAGTGAGTTCTCTGTACAGCGCAGCGGAATTAGTGGCGCTATATAAATAAATGATGATTAATGGAGGATTTGGATCATCCAGATGACTATATAGTTTGGGTGATAAAGTATCTTCTTTGAGAGTTTCCTTTCTCCTAGAAAGAATTAAGACTACAGAAAAAAAGCAAAATTTTATAAAGGAAATGATTTCAGAAAGTATTAGTGTTTGATCATTGTTCCATTGATGCTGAGTTAGTGTATTTACACCCATAATCTGAGACGTAGTCCTCTCAAGTTGTTTCCAACTCTTCACTAGACGTCCTTATAGCCATTTACACGTACACCCAATATAGACATAAGACCCAAAGAACTTAACATTAGTTATGATGGTGAGAAACACATTTGTTTAAATTAAAAGCCCTCTACAATACAGCACATGTAATTTTCTTGTGTATGAAAAAATAATAATTCTAGAATACACCCTCAAAATCAGACAACATATCCATGATCAATAATGAAAACAGCACGAGGAGAATAAGCCAATCAGTAGCGGCTGCTGGTGACTGTAATCATCATCAGTGTGTATCTGCACCTGCAGTCACAGGTACATGAATGTGCCCTTAATGTACTCGGACTGCGTTGTAGGCCTCCTGCCACCGCTGTTTTGCCTTTCTAAGCGCAAGGAGGTGCAAGTATCAGATGGGACCAAATCTACATACAGATCTAGACGTGCACCTATCCTGGTGGGACCATGCATATTTTATGCCAAGCGACCGTACGCCCAACTCAGCACGAGTACCGGTATGTTGTAATGTTTAGAGAAGTAGAGTTTTCTCCATGTATATTTGACTTGCGATACCCTATTATATATATATATATATATATATATATATATATATATATATATACCATATTATTTCCACTGATGTTTTCCTGCTATTCCACAGAGTTGACACCAGTGAAAGTGATCTGCGAAACGATTGGTTGTTGCTAATTTGGTTTCCCAACCCCATAATGTTGGATGTGAGACCTATTAATGGCTTGAGACACTCGCTGCAGCTTTAATCAGACCCACATTATGAATAAAAATTACTTTTTCTATCCCTGTCATGTCACACGTTACATGTAACCGAAAGTCTAGAGCGAGTGTATAAAATAATATAAAGTCTATTTTGAATGAATCAGATCTTGGAATCCCCAAATTACTGCATGAAACATCCCTAACACCTCTCCCTACTGCCAGGATAAGTTGTTCTACATAAGGCCTCTATTGGTGGAGGCCCCATCAGCCCCCCCTCTACACCTTGCGCGTTTCGCTGCCACTTATCTCTCCAGTACTAATCTTGTGCTGAGTTGTTCTGGGAACGCTGGGCTCTTGGTCTTCTCTTTAGACATCCCCTTGTCTTCTGCTCAATGGTACATGAAATTAGAAGAGGTTAATAGAGGTTGGAAAGCCTCATAATAATTAGGGAAAATTGAGCTTAAAAACACAAGAAGGGGACATGAGGGGAGAGAGAAGTGGTGGGAACAGCGGATGGTCTTCAGGGATAGTTGTAACGGTGAGATTTAGGGGTTAGTGATGGTGACAGGCAGAGGAAGGGTCCAGAGGACGGCAGAAATGTAACTGGAATACAGAGGATTTCAGGAGCGGTCTACTTCTTTATTCAGAACACCGGGCGCTGCAAGGACGCGTCCCAGGATTAGTCGTCCAGACTGTTGAAAGGCACATCATTGTCACGTCACACATCAACACTATCCTGGCCAGGTAAACCTAGTGGATGATATTCTCACCCAACATCTCGCACAATTACTGACACTAGATGATTCTGATACTAGACCAGTGTACAGATGATCAGACGTAAGAGTTATAGAGTGGCTTTTCTTGGGGAATCCTCAGGATAACAGATCACAATCATTATAAGAAAGCTTTATCCTTAGTATAACTATATATATTTTTAAATTTCAATCATATTTAAAACTAGTTGTTTTTTTTAAAAAAAATTAAATATATTTTTTTAAAATTTATTGTAATTATTCTTTACTAAGCGAAACTGAAGCCCAAATCTGTGCTTTAATTTCTCCTGCACATGCGCCCTCGTACCCACAAGGGTCTATTTACTAAGATGTGGCAATAGGGCTGGTGTTCTAAGGCCGCTTATCCCAGCGATAGAGCCTCTTAACTGCAGCTGAGTGATACCGCCAACCAGTCTGCAGCGCATCAGCACATGCGTGACACGGCTGAGTATAACTGGAAGACTGACATGTAATAAATATTCTCCCATTGAGGTGAAGACTCAATGATTAATACAGCAGTATATAATTGTAATATATCCTAATTGACTACGGAACGTGTCCTGTGTATCAGTGAGACATTGGGTGTTTTCTCACAGTAAGTGACTCAGCTGAATGGGCACAATTTGACTGACTAGCTGATGTATAAGTAGACAGATGGTTCGGAGGGATAAACCTACAAGTCACCTTATCACATATGTAGATACACACCCTGTTCTATCTAATGAAAACTTACATTTCTTCAACATATCATTTTTATTTTTTTTACAAATGTGCGGATTCTCTGCATACACTGAACATGCGTGTTATTGAGAAGTAAAGTGTCATGTATTTCGCATTTTACACCTTCAAGACGATTGATATGACAATCTGCATAAGCTTCAGTGTTATTGGTACACACACAGAAGGAATTGCTAGTTTCAGAGAAGAGGGGCTATTTATCAAGACCCCTCAGATTACAAGATTTGCAGCAATGCTCATCAATAATCCTGTTTCCAGCTGATTTAGGGCTTTTGTGCCTTTGAAAAATAGACCCCAAGGAAAGATGTAGAACAGACCACATTTAGACCTTTCTGTAAGTCTGTAGTGTTCTCCATATTCTTTGTTGTTACTGGTGTGGAAGTCAGTCCGCAAGAAAAGGGATATCTTGTGCTGGTATATCGCATTATTTCACGTGACAAAGAAGGCGGGGGCTCTAAATAATAAATAGACCCAGAGCACCTGGGGGAGACCCCCAGAACAGATGGAGCGCGGGTGGTAATAGGACTTTTGATCCCAGAGATACAATAATGCTAACCACTGTGTTGAAACTAAACATTAAGTAAAAGGTGTTAACAGTATGTCTTTTGGCCTTTTTGAGTTTTTTTTTTTATTTGGGCGGACAAAGTTTGTGTGATGGTTTTTACGTTTGATAAATGCTGGTGTCTTTTTCACAGACACTTTGAGCAAAATACAAGGGGGCACTTGGCCCTGCTGGGTATTTGGTGAGCAACCAAAGATATAAGTGGATATTCGGTAAACAGTGAGCACTTGGTAAACATTATAATACATATGGGAATGCAGCACTTGATAAATAAAAGTGTTGATCAAAAATTATTATACGAAAATAAAGAGTTCAAAACGTGTTAGGAGTCAAAACGCTCTTTTTTATAATTGAAAACGAACATACAAAAACAGGATTGAAACATTCACAGCCTTTAGATAGCCAGTTGTGCAGTATATCTAGGAGATCAGGCTGAGCAATAATGATTATACAACAACGTACAGTTATACTGAGCACTGTCAGTGATAAACCGTGATAAGGAGCCAACATTTATATTAAGGGAGCAGCAGTAAGTGCTTTTCTATTGCAGCAAGCGTTCTTCCCCCAGACAAACTAGGATTTAGAAAAAGCGGAGTTAGTAGAAGTAGCGAATTTGCCCCTATCAATGCCAGATAGTGAAGTTCTAACAGTAATTTATAGCGAGCACTGTCGCTGATAGGAATTACTTCATCTTTCCCTGGCTCTTGGTACACAGTGGAGCAGCAGTAACGCGGTGTGTTTCAAGCTAGAACATTAACAAACATTTATAGTGAGCACTGTCACTGATAAATTAATATGAAGACATGAGAGCACTCTGATGAATGAAGGTGTGCATAAAGCGGCGTTCATCATCGTCATTGAACGAGTGCTCACTGAATCTACCCATGGTCTAGAAACTTCTGTGAACCTCCCACACCTCCCCACTCAAGGCATTGGCAGCCCCGACCAGTGTCCACGTGAAGAGAGCAATTTGTTTGCGTAGCTCGCTGTCATCAGTTTTGTCTTTTTGGAGGTGCTCAATCAAGGCCTTTAGAGTGTGCTCACCTCGGCCTATGAGGATGTGTCGGTACGGGTAATTGATAGCAGAGACGTACTGGGACAGAAAGTAGAACTCCACCTACGGTAAATGGGAAATGATGAAGACAGCGTCCGATGACGTATCGTTCTACATCATGAACTATTGGACAACGACCAACACACACTAACTAGGATCGATTGACGCGGACTATATGAACGTAAACACACAGGAAATGCGCAACGCCAGGACGGACGTTCACACAGATGTTTTAACTGTTAGCAGAGAGGAAGGAACAGAGAATGGAGAAGACAGTGGTGAAACTTTAAACTGGATTCCTCACCCTCATAATGCGCACGTTGAAAAACTGGATGAGCTTCTCGTTGTGGAGATCTGACTGCGAGATTGCTTTCTTCAGTCTGTCTGTAGCTCGCACGTAATCACCTCGCGCAGAATACAGCCACTCCAGCGTTAGTCCCCGGGACTGAGGTACGGGAAGAGGATGACAGGAATTAGCTGGTCGGAGTTCAAGCTCCTGTTTCCTTTCTGTATCCGCATTCCTGCTCTACTAATCTTTCCTCCTCTTATATAAGGTTACATCACAACTTTTACTTATCTTACAACTTAACCATGTTACATTTCATGTTTGTACCCTTCCTTGTTATTTATTACATTGCTCTTTTCATCAGTGTTTCAATCCAGTTTGAGTCCTTACAATACACTTACAATGTTACCTTCAGCTGTAGCCTCATCTTCACTTGAGCCCTACCCTTCCACATTGGACCTTACCTTTAGTTCGGACCCTTACCTTCATCACATACAGCTCAAGCCATTACCTTCAGCATGAGCACTTACCAACGATTTGGACCCTTACCTTCAGTGTGAGCCCTTACCATAACCATTACCATAAGCTTGAACCCTTACCTTCAGCTTGGTCTGGTGAGCATTCAGTTGCACCAGATGATTGAGTAACACCTCATTGTATGCCGAGGGGTCCAAGGGCAGAATATGATCATGAGAAAGTTTGGTCAAAGAAAGCCCAGCGACCTCTGCCAGGCTGAGAGCCACTGCTGCCAGCCGGCCATCCAGAACACTATTCAGATTTTCAAATGTGTCCAGCTTAGTGTCCAAGTATTGATATTGCAGAGATTCCTAAAATAAATGGCAGGATGACATGAGTGTGTGTGTGGGGTCAGTACAGGAATAGTAGAGAAATACAGGACAGGATGGAGGTGTAGTGACAGAGCTGTGTGTGTGGTGTCAGTACAGGAATAGCAGAGAGATACAGGACAGGATGGAGGTGTAGTGACAGAGCTGTGTGTGTGTGAGGTCAGTACAGGAATAGTAGAGAGATACAGGACAGGATGGAGGTGTAGTGACAGAGCTGTGTGTGAGGTCAGTACAGGAATAGTAGAGAGATACAGGACAGGATGGAGGTGTAGTGACAGAGCTGTGTGTGTGTGTGGTGTCAGTACAGGAATAGCAGAGAAATACAGGACAGGATGGAGGTGTGACAGAGCTGTGTGTGTGTGAGTTCAGTACAGGAATAGTAGAGAGATACAAGACAGGATGGAGGTGTAGTGACAGAGCTGTGTGTGTGAGGTCAGTACAGGAATAGTAGAGAGATACAGGACAGGATGGAGGTGTAGTGACAGCTGTGTGTGTGTGTGAGGTCAGTACGGGGATAGTAGAGAGATACAGGACAGGGTGGAGGTGTAGTGACAGAGCTGTGTGTGTGCGAGGTCAGTACAGGAATAGTAGAGAGATACAGGACAGGATGGAGGTGTAGTGACAGAGCTGTGTGTGTGAGGTCAGTACAGGAATAGTAGAGAGATACAGGACAGGATGGAGGTGTAGTGACAGAGCTGTATGTGTGAGGTCAGTACAGGAATAGTAGAGAGATACAGGACAGGATGGAGGTGTAGTGACAGAGCTGTGTGTGTGATGTCAGTACAGGAATAGTAGAGAGATACAGGAGAGGATGGAGGTGTAGTGACAGAGCTGTGTGTGTGTGGTCAGTACAGGAATAGTAGAGAGATACAGGACAGGATGGAGGTGTAGTGACAGAGCTGTGTATGTGGGGTCAGTACAGGAATAGTAGAGAGATACAGGACAGGATGGAGGTGTAGTGACAGAGCTGTGTGTGTGGGGTCAGTACAGCAATAGTAGAGAGATACAGGACAGGATGGAGGTGTAGTGACAGAGCTGTGTGTGTGAGGTCAGTACAGGAATAGTAGAGAGATACAGGAATGGATGGAGGTGTAGTGACAGAGCTGTGTGTGTGTGTGTGTGGTCAGTACAGGAATAGTAGAGAGATACAGGACAGGATGGAGGTGTAGTGACAGAGCTGTGTGTGTGAGATCAGTACAGGAATAGTAGAGAGATATAGGACAGGATGGAGGTGTAGTGACAGAGCTGTGTGTGTGTGTGAGGTCAGTACAGGAATAGTAGAGAGATACAGGACAGGATGGAGGTGTAGTGACAGCTGTGTGTGTGGGGTCAGTACAGCAATAGTAGAGAGATACAAGACAGGATGGAGGTGTAGTGACAGAGCTGTGTGTATGTGTGTGGGGGGGGGGGGGGTCAGTACAGGAATAGTAGAAAGATACAGGACAGGATGAAGGTGTAGTGACAGAGCTGTGTGTGTGGGTTCAGTACAGGAATAGTAGAGATACAGGACAGGATGGAGGTGTAGTGACAGAGCTGTGTGTGTGTGAGGTCAGTACAGGAATAGTAGAGAGATACAGGAATGGATGGAGGTGTAGTGACAGAGCTGTGTGTGTGTGTGTGTGGTCAGTACAGGAATAGTAGAGAGATACAGGACAGGATGGAGGTGTAGTGACAGAGCTGTGTGTGTGGGGTCAGTACAGGAATAGTAGAGATACAGGACAGGATGGAGGTGTAGTGACATAGCTGTGTGTGTGAGGTCAGTACAGGAATAGTAGAGAGATACAGGACAGGATGGAGGTGTAGTGACAGAGCTGTGTGTGTGGTGTCAGTACAGGAATAGTAGAGAGATACAGGACGGATGGAGGTGTAGTGACAGAGCTGTGTGTGTGTGTGTGAGATCAGTACAGGAATAGTAGAGATACAGGACAGGATGGAGGTGTAGTGACAGAGCTGTGTGTGTGTGTGGGGTCAGTACAGGAGTAGTAGAGAGATACAGGACAGGATGGAGGTATAGTGACAGAGCTGTGTGTGTGTGTGTGAGGTCAGTACAGGAATAGTAGAGAGATACAGGACAGGATGGAGGTGTAGTGACAGAGCTGTGTGTGTGTGGGGTCAGTACAGGAATAGTAGAGAGATACAGGACAGGATGGAGGTGTAGTGACAGAGCTGTGTGTGTATGTGAGCTCAGTACAGGAATAGTAGAGAGATACAGGACAGGATGGAGGTGTAGTGACAGAGGTGTGTGTAAGAGGTCAGTACAGGAATAGTAGAGAGATACAGGACAGGATGGAGGTGTAGTGACAGAGCTGTGTGTGTGTGTGTGTGAGGTCAGTACAGGAATAGTAGAGAGATACAGGACAGGATAGAGGTGTAGTGACAGAGCTGTGTGTATGTGAGCTCAGTACAGGAATAGTAGAGAGATACAGGACAGAATGGAGGTGTAGTGACAGAGATGTGTGTGTGTGTGAGGTCAGTACAGGAATAGTAGAGAGATACAGGACAGGATGGAGGTGTAGTGACAGAGATGTGTGTGTGTGTGAGGTCAGTACAGGAATAGTAGAGAGATACAGGACAGGATGGAGGTGTAGTGACAGAGCTGTGTGTATGTGAGCTCAGTACAGGAATAGTAGAGAGATACAGGACAGAATGGAAGTGTAGTGACAGAGCTGTGTGTGTGTGAGGTCAGTACAGGAATAGTAGAGATACAGGACAGGATGGAGGTGTAGTGACAGAGCTGTGCTCTTGCATGACCATTATGTAATGTTAGCATACAGTATAACATTTGTATATTTGCTATAATAATTAGTATTGGACATTTTCACATTTTCCTGTGTTACAACATGGAAGCATGACAAATCTATTTGAAAAGTAATTGCATTAGTATTTGCCTCCCTCCCCCAAGATAATACCACCTTTGGCAGCAATTGTAGTTCTGTGTCTATCTGGGTAAGTGTATCAGTTTCGTACATCTAGACACTGGAATTTTAGCCCATTCTTCTTTGCAAAATTGCTCAAGTTCCATCAGATGTAATCATTGGCGGTCTGCAATTTGTAACGGTGCTACTGACTAGGCCTCTTCAGTGGTGGTCACTTTTTGGTGGTAAGTCGCTCCACTGTGGCATTTGCTGTATGCGTTGGGTCGTTGTCATGTAGAAAGATTAGTCCAAGTGCTCTTGTAGACTGCGGCAGGTTTTCCTCTAGGATTTCTCTCTACTTTTCTTCGTCCATTTCCCCCTCTATTTTTATGAGCTTGCCAGTCTCTGTGGCAGAGCAGTACCCCCATAACATGACGCTGCCACCACCGTGCTTCATTGTAGGGATGGTGATTTGTGACGGGCAGTGTTAGGTTGGTACCAAGCATATCGCTTAAAATGGAGGTTACTCCCATCTCTATCATGGAAGACTGTAGCTCCTTTAGAGTTGACATTGGGCTCTTGTTGGCCTCCCTTACTCCAGCTCTTCTCGCCCATACCCTCCGTTTTGGAGGATGGCCTGTTCTAGGCAGATTCACAGTCACCGTCTCCATTTTTCAATGATGGACTGTGTACTGGGATATATTCAATGCCTTGGAAAGATCCTTGTACCCTTTTCCTGACTGGTTCTTCTCAATGGTTCTTCTCAGGATCTGCTTGGAATGATCTTTTGTCTTCATGTTGTAGTCTTTGCTTGGCTGGGGAGAGGTCACACAGACAGGTGTATTTCTACTGTAATCATTTCCCACATCTTACCTGCCCACAGGTGGACTTCAATATACTATTGATGTGAAGAAAGTTGGTGACTTTAAAGGAACTGTTATATGGTTATAGCAAGGGGGTGAATACTAATGTAATCACCTTTTTTTCAGTTTATTGTTCATAATTAATTTGGAGAAATGCTTGGATTACAAGTTATCGAGTACCTTTTGTTGATTAGTGGGAATAAATTTGTAACACAGCAAAATGCGAACAAGTCCAAGGGGATGAAGACTTTTTAGAGCTGCTGGGTATGGGCAGACATGAAGACAATGGATTTACCTCAGTAAATGAGAACTCCAGCGCAGGAACTCCCGCAAATGCATTGAAAGCAAACGCACTGCTGTCTACGGCAAGTGGAGAAATTCTAGGGAGACAAGATGGTACAATCGGGCTGATTATGGAGAGCTGCAGGCAGGAAATATCAAACAAGTGGACTGGACAGAATGTTAAACCCAACGCTACAATAGAAAGTGTCAGAAAATAAAAAGAACTGAAGAAGGAGGTCGTTCTATGTAAGGCAGCCTAGGGAGAGGGGGGCAGGGGTCAGGATTATCCCAATAATAAGCCATATATTTGGATACAGAAGCAGGTAACAAGTAGATGAGGTAATACATGTAAGTAGCACAAATGTGTGTGAGTAATGCTATGGGGATTCACACAGAGTGTAGCAAAAGACGTCACAGGACGTACGAGGGAGTCAGACAGTGAACAGACGTGGGACAATAGGTAGAGAGGACCCTGCCCCCGAGAGCTTACATTCTAGAGGAGGGGGGTGAGAGACAGTAGGACCAACTGGGAGAAAATGGAGATGGCAGGCGAGGAAGAGGAGGTGATGGATAGAATGGTTAGGAGGTGGTAGGATAGGCGGGCTTGAAAAGGTGAGTTTTGAGTGAGCGTTTGAAGGACTGAAGGTTGGAAAAAAGTCGAGTGAGATGGGGTAGGTAGTACCAAAGATTGTGGGCAGGACGGCAGAAGTCTTGAAGGCAATAATGGGAGGAGGTAATGAGAGGTAAATTGAGGTGGAGGTCAGAGGCGGAGCGGAGTGGCCGGATAGGTATGTACCTCGAGACAAGGTCAAAGATATTAGGGGGAGAAGGGTTTTGTAAGTGAGATTAAGGAGCTTGAACTAAATTCTAATACGGATAGGGAGCCATTGAAGGGATTTACACAGGGGAGAAGCGGAAGATGTGCTGTGGGAGAGGGAGATGAGCCTAGCCGAAGCATTCTGTAAGTTTTGAAGGTCAGAAATGTGAGAGTCAGAAAGACCAGTGAGAAGGAGGTTGCAATAGTCAAGACGAGAAATGATAAGTGAATGGACCAGGATTTTGGTTGCTTCCTGAGAGAGGAACGGATGGATTTTCATGATGTTACGGAGGCAGGAGTGTCAGGATTTGGTGAGGGACTGGATATGATAGGTAAAGTTGAGGGCTGAGTCAATGGTGACTCCATGGCAGCGGGCGTGGGTGACAGGAGAAAGAGTTGTCAACCAAGACATTATATTGGGAGATATTGGGAGGGATAGCAACATTGACAGGAGGAAAGATGATGAGCATGGATTTGGAGATGTTGAGTTGGAGGAAGCGTGACATCCTGGTATTTATATCTAAGAGACAACTCCTTCAAGTCAAAGGGCCAATGATTACATCAAGTAATTGGTACAGCAATCGGTACATTGTTTGCCCCCATGATGACTGCCTTCTCCTTTCACATTGGTAAGAGACCTATTCAGTTTGCAACCCCCACATTCCTCCCCCAAAAATAATGTGTTGTTTTATTGATGACATAATCTTGGTTTAGAACGGTCTCAGGATAATTTTGAATCCCTTGTAGAGTATATCAGTACGAATAATGTTAATATGCAGTTTAATATGCATATATTTAAAAAGTGTATCTTAAAATATAGTAATGGTTATTTAAAGACCAAGGACATAAGGTGATAAGTTGTAAGGTGTGTAAGGTGATGGTTACTAATTCTTTCTTGCATTTTGGCAACTACATTCTATATATTTCACTATACAATTCTTTTTTAAAGGCAACACTGTGACAAACTAAGCTCCCAAAATCTGCCCCCAAAGCTTCCAGACACATCCACTCCCCAACTAACCACACCCACTACAATATAAGAGTATGTGAATCTACACTCACAACACTTCCCCATTGGGTACAAACCGACCTGGGGTTACACATTAAAATGAGTTTATAATATATAATAACCTGCTCAGTACTGAGGACAGAGACCATACACACAAATATATATATATATATATATATATATATATATATATATATCTTAAATCAGGAGGGACTATAGAGTACAATATAGGTGTCATATAATGGGGGCTATAGAAGGAGATTGGTGACTGAGTGGCTACAAAGTCTGGTTAGTAATTGGTTACTTACAATTCTCTCTGCCAGTTACTATTTTTTGATTTCATATACTCATAGATGTTCTGCTGACTGCGGCGAGGATTGTCTACCTGTGAGAGAAGAGGGAGACAGATGAACCATACAGAGACACAGAGAGAAGGAGTTGGATACAGTGTACAGCGACACATAGCGAGAAGGGTTGGATACAGTGTACAGAGACAGAGAGAAGGGTTGGATACAGTGTACAGAGACTTATAGAGAGAAGGATTGGATACAGTGTACAGAGACATATAGAGAGAAGGGTTGGATACAGTGTACAGAGACATATAGAGAGAAGGGTTGGATACAGTGTACAGAGACATATAGAGAGAAGGGTTGGATACAGTGTACAGAGACATATAGAGAGAAGGGTGCAGTTACAGGGCCTTATTCATCAAGGAACACAAAATTAACGTAATGTGTGTTTTTTTTGCAAAACATACGGACATGGATAGAAGAAGAATGTGGAGAAATGTCTCTAGTTGAATACAAGTCTAGGTCTAGACACTGCAGAATACGTCCAATACATATGTGGAATATACAGTCACTAAAGAACACATAGAAAAAAATATTCAGTTAATGTTGATGTGGCTGGATCATGTAGAAATAATTTATTGTAGAAATGTATTTCAATTAGTGGCGCAGGTGCCAATTTACATAATTGCAATTGTACTTTTTTATATTGGTATGTGTTTTGTATGGAAATGTACTGATTTCTGAGACAGTATGTCATGTTTGGGTTTTGTAACTTTTCTGTAGGAAGTCCCAAGTAAGCATATAAGTGGAGAAGATGTGTGTTTACAACTGTCTGAAGACAGGTAATCTCATGTTAATTAGACCTTTTCATTGCTGAATGACCAACCCTTCTGTTGAGCCTGAAAGCACAGGGGGGTAATTAGACTTGCTGCTAGACTTCCTATGTGTGTAAGACTCAGGATGCAAGTGATCACAGATTAATGTGAATTTTGAAAGCTAAATTGTGTTAAAAGCAAGATTAGAGAAAATGTTATATCCCGATGGTAAACATCCAGTATAAAACCTCAGACGTAGTGGTGCCACTAGCAGCAATGTAAAAAGGTGTTAAACCCCTCCAGGCTGAGTTATGTGCAGGCCGCATGAAGCACCTGGATTGGTTAGCAGCAGGAGGCTGGATTACCTACTGCCAGGTTATCTGTGTAAATCTGTATAAAAAGCGGACTGTTTGACCATGTAATGTATCATATCATCAGTGGCTATTGAAAAGATCACTAGTACCACAAACTGGCGTGTAAGTGTCCTTATTAGGACACTTGAGCTAAGAAAACTTCACTGCTTCAAGGTCCTGCTTTGATGCCTACTTACCTGTGCTGTAGTTTTAACTTGAGCCTTGGTTTGAGTTAAAACTACTATGCTGGTGGGATTGATAGTGGGTTGTGGTTACGGAATAGTTAGGAGATCTGATTTATCAAAGAGCAAGAGAAAGTGTCAGCTCGAGAGTTTCAAGCACCGGGATAAAAGGTAAGGGTAAAAATCGAACTTGGTGAAAAAGAGATGACAAACGGGCCTGGCAAGGGCTCAAGCACTGAGCAGAGCGTAAATAGGTGAGATTCTTGTCAGTATAGATCATTACTGGATGTCCTTCACCCTCAAGAAAATGTTGTCATTCTTCGAAAGCCAACTTTATAGCTAATAACTCTTTATCACCAATCCCATAGTTCTTTTACTAGATGAGAATTTCCTGGAATTGAAGCCACAAGGACTCATCTTCCTTGGAGAAGTCTCTTGAGAGAGAATGACGGATACCTACAGAGGAAGTGTCTACTTCAAGGAAAAAAGGTTTATGTTGATGAGGCTGTCTTAGGACTGGAGCAGAGGAGAAGGCCTCTTTTTAGGGACGCAATAAATGCTATAGCCTCTGGGAGCTACTGTTTGGGATTAGCAGTCTTGCTAACGAGGTTGGCAATGGGTGAGATGAGGATGGAGAAACCTTGGACGATTTGCCGGTAATGATTTGCGAACCCAATGAACCGTTGAACTGCCTTTAACCCTTGAGGCTGTGGAAAGTTGATAATGGCTGCTACCTTTTTAGGATTCATCTGTAAACCAAAACTGGAGACTAAATACCCCAGGAAGGGAACTTGGGAAGCATGGAACAGGAATTTCTCCACCTTACAGTAAAGATTATCTTGACATAAAGTACTTCCTTTTCATGGGAATGGTGGGAAGGAAGATCTTGTGAAAAGATCAAAGATCAAAATATCATCAAGGTACACAACTATCGATCGATACAGCAGATCTCAAAATATCTAATTAACAAAGGGCTGAAAAACTGTCGGGACATTGCAAGGGCCATAGGCCACCACAAAATATTTATAATGCCCATTACGGGTATTAAAGACAGTTTGAGAGGTAGAAGGTACCGATTTTTTATAGTAATGGCATTCAATTGACGATAGTCAAGTGCAAGGGCGAAGTGACGTGTCTTCTTATCAAAAGAAGCAGCCAGCTCCAGCCAGAGAGGAGGATTCTCTAGTAAACCCTCGTTCCAGATTCTTGGAAAATTACTGGAATATGGCCTGAGTCTCGGGAAGAGAGAGGGGTAGTCAATGGGACAGTCCCAAGGACGATGTGGTGGTATTTTCTATGAATCCTCGACTCGCACCTATCCTTTGTTCCTCACATTGACTCTATATCTAAATCATGTTCTATACATCTAAAGAACATTTTCAGAATTCGCACATATCTCACACAAGACACTGCTAAAACCTTAATTCATGCACTTATCATCTCCCACATTGACTATTGCAATCCCCTCCTTACTGGTTTTCCCCAAAACAGACTCAAACCCCTACAATCTATTTTGCACGCAGCAGCAAAATTGATTTTCCTTGCAAATCGTTATTCCTCTGCTGAATCACTCTGTATGTCTCTACACTGGCTGCCTGTTTTCTACCAAAGCCAATATAAAATTCTTTTACTAACCTACAAGGCCATCAACAAAGCTGCACCAGCATACATCTCCTCTCTTGTCTCAAAATATCTCCCAACTCGGTAACTCCGTTCTGCACAAGATCTGCATCTCTCATCCACCCTCATTACATCCTCCCATTCCTAGTTACAGGACCTTTTTGGGGCTGCACCCACTCTATGGAATTCTCTCCCTCGCACAATAAGACTCTCCTCTGGTCTACAAACTTTCAGTGGCTTGTCCGGGCCGGGGACAGGCATTTTTCCGCTATAGTCCTCGTCGGCGCTGACAACAGGGAGAAGTTTCTCCAACTCTTAGCTCGGCCTCCCTATTACCAACTAGGAGGAGGACTTTATTGGTCTTTTTGGACAAATAGTGAGAAGGTGTCCGGATTCACCGCAGTAGGGGCAGAGTTTATTTGTTAATCACCTTTCGCGTTCCTCAGGAGTGAGACGGGCCTGGCCAATTTGCGTGGGTCCTTCAGGAAGGAGCACAGGATGCTGGAACTGTGGAGGCACACGGTACAATGATGAGAAGGTTCGCTCTCCTGGGTGCGTACTCTGAAGCGTAGATTCATTCGGATGCAAAAGGAGATGTGAGAGTCAAGATTGGAAGTAAGTTTTCCGGGAGGCCAGTTCGTCCTTAATATGTTCACAGAGTCCCTGTGAGAATGTTGCCTCCAGTGCCTCATTATTCCATTTCAGCTCGGACACCAGTGTGCGAAATTGGGCTGCGACAAAGAAAACGCAGCAGAGGAGACTGTCAGGCTCATCGAAAGTCTGGCGGAAGATCTTGATGAATGTAGTGGAATTCTGAAGTATAGGATGGTTTTGCTCCCAAAGAGGTGAGGCCCACGCCAAGGCCTGCCAGGTGTGCAAGAAAATAATAACAAAAAGCTACTTTAGCCCTTTCTGAAGGATAGCTTTCAGGATTCCACTCAAATTGAATAGCGCATTGGTTTAGAAGTCCTCCGCACTTCTTAGGAATCCCCGTCATACGTCTCCGTAGGTGGGATACGAAGGTTCTTGGACACAGTGGTTGCTAAAGCTGAGGGGGGAACAAAAGCGGATAAAGAGGTAGCAGGAGCCCGTGGGAAGGCAGCCAAAAAGTTTTGCAAAGAATCCAGGCGGGAAACTACCCCTTGAACACACTGAAGTAGCTAAGCCTGACCAATTCTTACTCTTCAACCCGCTGAGACAAATGGAGCAACAAGTCCAGAGCAGAGGGTTCACCTGTACCGTCTGTCCTGGCCACAGTATACTGTCACATGTGAGCAATAGGATGGTGCCTAATTGCTGGGATTCGTGCTGCTCTATCTGGAAGAGGGGAGTCTAACACACCCCTGATCTTTGCCAGGGACCCCCGCAAGGAGGTTTGGATTTAGCTGCAAGGGACGTACAGGCTGCGTTTCTCCAGAACAGCTACCAACAAAGTAATAGGTGAAGAGTGGTGAGACAATCTGGGTGAGAACCAAGCGGGCGATGCAGTACAAAAGCAGGATCCGACGGGAAAAGCCAAAGACAAGCCACAGGTCAATTACCACGGGGAGAAGGCAGTACCAAGGAATACCCAAAACGAGTAGTCAGAAGGGTTGCCAAAGTCAGGAGGTAAAAGTCAATAGAGTGTCAGCTCACAGGACAGGAATGCAGGAGCACAGGAAGGGACCTAATACTCTGGCACCCTAAAGGTGACAGAGCCTTCCATTTATAGGGGAGAGCTGCAGGTAATTACTGGCGGTGGTGATGTCATCAGCCGCCGTCGGCTTTAGCTTCAGAAATTGGACGTTGCTGCAATCTCTGGTGTTCTGGGAATGCGCAGAGCAATTTTACACACAATTCGACATGTATAGCTTTTACATTCCCTGATGATTGAGGGCCACAATTTACACAGACATATAGGGAGAAGAGGTCGGATACAATATGCAGAGAAGGGGTCAGATACAGATTATAGAGACAAACAGAGAAAGGGTCGGATACAATATATAGCGATATATAGAGAGAAGGGGTCAGGTATAATATATAGAGATATATAGAGAGAAGGGGTCAGATACAATATATATAGACATACAGAGTGAAGGGGTCAGATACAATATATAGGGATATATAGAGAGAAGGGGTCAGATACAGATTATAGAGACAAACAGAGAGAAAGGGTCAGATATAATATATAGAGAGAAGGGGTCAGATACAATATATAGGGGGATATATAGAGAGAAGGGATCGGATACAATATACAGAGATATATAGAGATAAGGGGTCAGATACAGAGTAGATACTGACCTGCTTTATTATGTTCTCAATTAGGTTCTTGAACAGAGGACTGGACTTTGCTACAAACTTTTCATCACCTAAAGAGAGATTAATATTTATCATTCTGGTTATATTCCAGACCTGGAGACTATAACATTATATCACTCCACCAGACCTGGAGACTATAACATTATATCACTCCACCAGACCTGGATGTTATAACATTATATCACTCCACCAGACCTGGAGACTATAACATTATATCACTCCACCAGACCTGGAGACTATAACATTATATCACTCCACCAGACCTGGAGACTATAACATTATATCACTCCACCAGACCTGGAGACTATAACATTATATCACTCCACCAGACCTGCAGATTATAACATTATATCACTCCACCAGACCTGGAGACTGTAACATTATATCACTCCACCAGACCTGGAGACTATAACATTATATCACTCCACCAGACCTGGAGACTGTAACATTATATCACTCCACCAGACCTGGAGATTATAACTACATTATAACTACCGAGAAGTGGGGTGTCCAAGCTCATGTATGCCGCAGCTTTCAGATGAAGCATGCTGAGATAGCCCTGTAAGATAGAGACAGTGAGGTTATTACTTTATATTGCTCCGTATACATGAACATACTGGGAATTGCACAATTAAATACTATGCTACCTCCAACCATTCTGTAGCTCCAATACTTCCAAAATCCCCGGCGTCCCAGCTCACAAACAGAATACTGCGTCGGGGCTGGAATCCTGCAACACAGAGATGTATTACCGGTGCTCCTACATCAAGGCTGCACTTCCTGCACCACAAGAGGCCAGATTCACTAACACTGCATCAGCACAGGAAGGGTTCTCTCCTGTAAAGGTATTATGCTGTTGATTCCTGGAGATCTGTGACGATGGATAGGACTACTACACCTCCATGCAACTAGCATGTAACTACTACACCTCTATGCAACTACTATGTGAGTACTACACCTCCATACAACTACTATGTGACTACTACACCTCTATGTAACTACTATGTGACTACTACACCTACACCTCTATGTAACTACTATGTGACTACTACACCTCCATACAATTACTATGTGACTACTACACCTTCATGCAACTACTATGTGACTACTACACCTCTATGTAACTACTATGTGACTACTACACCTCCATGCAACTACTATGTGACTACTACACCTCCATGCAACTACTATGTGACTACTACACCTCCATGCAACTACTATGTGACTACTACACCTCCATGCAACTACTATGTGACTACTACACCTCCATGCAACTACTATGTGACTACTACACCTCCATACAACTACTATGTGACTACTACACCTCTATGTAACTACTATGTGACTACTACACCTCCATACAACTACTATGTGACTACTACACCTCTATGTAACTACTATGTGACTACTACACCTCCATACAACTACTATGTGACTACTACACCTCTATGTAACTACTACACCTCCATGCAACTACTATGTGACTACTACACCTACACCTCTATGTAAGTACTATGTGACTACTACACCTCCATGCAACTACTATGTGACTACTACACCTCCATGCAACTAGCATGTGACTACTACACCTACACCTCTATGTAACTACTATGTGACTACTACACCTCCATACAACTACTATGTGACTACTACACCTCTATGTAACTGCTATGTGACTACTACACCTCCATACAACTACTATGTGACTACTACACCTCTATGTAACTACTATGTGACTACTACACCTCCATACAACTACTATGTGACTACTACACCTCTATGTAACTACTACACCTCCATGCAACTACTATGTGACTACTACACCTACACCTCCATGCAACTACTATGTGACTACTACACCTCCATGCAACTACTATGTGACTACTACACCTCCATGCAACTAGCATGTGACTACTACACCTACACCTCTATGTAACTACTATGTGACTACTACACCTCCATACAACTACTATGTGACTACTACACCTCTATGTAACTACTATGTGACTACTACACCTCCATGCAACTACTATGTGACTACTACACCTCCATGCAACTACTATGTGACTACTACACCTCCATGCAACTACTATGTGACTACTACACCTCCATACAACTACTATGTGACTACTACACCTCTATGTAACTACTATGTGACTACTACACCTCCATGCAACTACTATGTGACTACTACACCTCCATGCAACTAGCATGTGACTACTACACCTACACCTCTATGTAACTACTATGTGACTACTACACCTCCATACAACTACTATGTGACTACTACACCTCTATGTAACTACTATGTGACTACTACACCTCCATACAACTACTATGTGACTACTACACCTCTATGTAACTACTATGTGACTACTACACCTCCATACAACTACTATGTGACTACTACACCTCTATGTAACTACTACACCTCCATGCAACTACTATGTGACTACTACACCTCCATACAACTACTATGTGACTACTACACCTCCATGCAACTACTATGTGACTACTACACCTCCATACAACTACTATGTGACTACTACACCTCTATGTAACTACTATGTGACTACTACACCTCCATACAACTACTATGTGACTACTACACCTCTATGTAACTACTACACCTCCATGCAACTACTATGTGACTACTACACCTCCATACAACTACTATGTGACTACTACACCTCTATGTAACTACTACACCTCCATGCAACTACTATGTGACTACTACACCTACACCTCTATGTAAGTACTATGTGACTATGTGACGAAACGAGTATGATAACCCTGTGACAATTCTGGTTCTCGTTTCTCACATAATGTGGATTATAGTACTTTTTATAGTCCATGCTTTTGTTCCGCAGCTCACCAGACTACAACTGCATTGTCCAATTACATGTGGTTAAGGGGACATTGTAGTTCAATGTAAATATGTATATTGTGTATTATATAGTGATGACTTGCAGTAATGTTATTCATTGTCCTTAAACTGAATCCAGGATGGTTATGGGTAAAGATCAGGTGGTGTCCAGGATACAGGTGAGGGGGCTGGAGCAGCATTCATTCTCCCCCCTCCTTCCTCTACAGGAAGCATGGAACATCTGGGGACCCTGTGACATCACAAAGTAGTGTAAGGGGTTAATTTTAGGAGGGGCTCACTGCTACCTTATCCTTGGAAGTAGGGGAAGCCAATTAGCATCAATTGTTCTCCTTAGGACTAGTCCAGACATTCTGTCTGCATCCCAGCAGGGGGCTTCTGTGAAAGGACAGCTCATCTTCACTGCCCTGTCCAAACCCCCTAGTCCTGCACTGACCAATGGTTAAGAAGAATAGACCCAGGGGTTTGCCTAGGGAGGGGAAAGACTGTGGAAATTAGACCTGAGATATAAGGAGCCACTCCAGGGGGGGAAGGGTGTTCATTCTGGTATTTCATTCATTAAGACTGCAAGATCTAGTTTTTGAGTTGTCGTTCTCTACTAGTCTATATATGCAGCTGAGAGAGATCCATGGGTCGTGAAGTCTGGACAGCAGGTGACTATATCTCCTTAAACTAGTGGGGTAAGGGAGAGATGATGTGGTAAACCTGCCTGGCATTTATTTACTGTGTGTACATAATATTCTAGTGTTGTTTGTATGACAATAAATATACTGTTGTATTTTTATAACTGCATTTGCCTGAGTGACTATACGAATCCTAGAAGGTACTGGGTAGACTTCCCGGGCATAGGAAGGCACCCATGGGTGGCCAGCCAGCGTGAAGTGGGTAGCATTTGGCCAGGTAAACCCGGTATCTTCACATTTTTGGTGGCAAGCAGTGGGGTCACTCAGTCCCAGGTTCTCTCTGGGTAGAGCTGCAGGGGAACTGTATTGTGATACATTCCAGGGCTCTGCAAAGCAGTTAGCACTAGAAACCAGTTACCACATTATCTTGAACTTACTCCTAAAGGCTTTAAGGTAGAAAGCGTCACGAAAAGCGTTGTGGGCTTTAGGCGAGGGAAGATGCCGCCTAAGTGCCGATTTGATAAGGGGAGGCGCACCCCGCCAGAGGAGAGCGGAAGATGGAACCGTGTCTCAAAGAAGGGAAATCACAGTGAGGTGATCCCTGGAAGTAAAATGGGTGTGAGCTCTAGGAACAAGAGAGCAGATCACAGACCAGTGTTGAAAAAGTTCCCAAAGGAAGGGATGAAGCAGTCCAGTACAACCAGGAGAAAGGTGTACTGGGATGAAGGACTGTGGGAGTGTCTGTAGGATGGGGATATGGATGTGTTGCACCATCCCACCACAATGCAGCACATTTTGGATTATTGGGATGAGTGCCCAAAGATTATTATGTGGAGCAAGTGCCTGTAATTCTCAGGAGGAACCAGAATGGGATGATTTTACACATGAAGTTATATGTACTATGCAGAATCTGGCCAAGGGAGAATCCAGATACAACATCAGCAGTACAAAAAAGACAGAAATGGACTGTTACAGCACAGGGACATGCCTGATGAATCCCCTGCAAATGTACTAATAGAATCTGTCCCATTATCAGATTCTACAGATCCACTAGAGACAATGAGTATGGAGGAGCTGATAGTGGAATGCCAGATCCGGGGTGTACCTTACCTGTACTGCACGCACAGGGATATCCTCAAACGTCTTTTAAAAGATCAGGAGAATCCCATCAATGCCTTTAGTGTTTATAGGAAATGGATGCTCACTTTAGGTCCCCACATACCTCTCTGGGAACAAATGCAATGTCTGCAACAGAGTTTTGAAGAAGCAGAGGATGAGGTATGGCGACAAGGACTTACGGACACTGAAATGTGGCAGGATCAGTGTTATCGAGTGAATACTGAAAAATGCCAATTGCAATATCTTTTGTCACACTCTAAAAAAATGGCTGCTCAGTCTGTTAATCAGGGGGAGGTCCATCCCAGTGGATTATACACAGTTGCCCAAACTACTATCTTGGGGGAGACTGGAGAAGAACTGCTGGGTGAGGACGTTGTACCTCTGACTACTCAAAAAGGATTAGGTGAAATCCTCCCATTTGGTGACTTGGATGGAAAAGAGCTACCAAGTAAGTACCATGTAGTAGCATCTTCTGATAATTTGCCAGTGTTATTGGCACCTGAGACTGTGTCTGAGTTAGAACAGGATTACAGAAAATACCTGTTATCCAACCCTGTTGTGCCTGAAAATGTTTTATCTAATGCAGTAACGCAGGATACCGCATGTGTGCTCTCCGGGGCAAGTGATGTACAGCTGTACCCAATTGTGGCAGAAGAGAATCATAAACTTGCTCAACATATGATCTCAGCAGAAATCATAATTACAGACTGTATGACATAATTAATGGGAGAGCATAAAGGGATTGTCATGTCAGAGGCCACTATCATGGGGCCCTGGGTAAAAACTACTCTTATACCTTTCCCTATGCAGAATTGGCAGATGAGGAGATGTTGACTGAGTGGGTGTCTGAGAGGGCACCAGCACTGTAAGATTCACCAGCCCCACAAGCTTTGAAGCATCGCACTCCAGCTCCAAATCTGGGAATCTAGGACCCAATACCAGAGACCTGCACTGGACCATCCACTCTGTTTTGCTGCCAGGAGGACAAGTCTGTGTCCAATGAGGATTCACACTACCCCGATGCGCCAGAGGCGAGGGAAGTAGTGCCACAGTTGGATGTGGTAGTAGGGGAGGGGAGATGCACACCAACATACATACAGTAGCACCCACAAGTGGCTTGGGAGGGAGACAGAGGATTCCCCATAAGCAAAGAATTAATGGAGCCACCAAGTTTGCCTGCCACTGGGCAGTTGTCCCTTGAGTGTTTGGGGGAGGGGGGATTGGATCTTTGCCAGAAACAAATGGATAAGGAGCCAGAAAGTTTTCCTGCCACTTGGCAGTTTTCACTCGAATATGTTGGGGAAGGAGCATGGTCTCCAGAAACAGAGGACAGGCCAAGGGACTATTTGCAGTTGGGCAATTGAGGGTGGACAAGGCAAGGGATGTTGGATTACAACTCTCCTACCATGGATGTGTGCACCGGAGTGGCCCAGTTTTATTGTTGTCTCATCTTATGACACAGGGCAGCATAAACCCCCACTCCAGCTGGGTGGGAAGATATGCCTGCAGCCATGGGACCCGGGTGGGAGATTGAGAAACTGTGTACTTCTGTCTACCTTACCATCAGACCCAGGAGAAAGCACAGCAGGCCAGAGACTTTGGACTTGGGGGGAGAAAGGTTTACTTGGGGCAAGTGAGCCACTGGGGAACAAGGGCTAAAAAAGTGGGGGACCCCACACACACACACACACACACACACACAGCTCTGTCACCACACCTCCATCCTGTCCTGTATCTCTCTACTATTCCTGTACTGACCTCACACATACAGCTCTGTCACTACACCTCCATCCTGTCCTGTATCTCTCTACTATTCCTGTACTGACCTCACACACACAGCTCTGTCACCACACCTCCATCCTGTCCTGTATCTCTCTACTATTCCTGTACTGACCACACACACACAGCTCTGTCACCACACCTCCATCCTGTCCTGTATCTCTCTACTATTCCTGTACTGACCTCACACACACACAGCTCTGTCACTACACCTCCATCCTGTCCTGTATCTCTCTACTATTCCTGTACTGACCTCACACACACAGCTCTGTCACCACACCTCCATCCTGTCCTGTATCTCTCTACTATTCCTGTACTGACCCCCCCACACACACAGCTCTGTCACTACACCTCCATCCTGTCCTGTATCTCTCTACTATTCCTGTACTGACCTCACACACACAGCTCTGTCACTACACCTCCATCCTGTCCTGTATCTCTCTACTATTCCTGTACTGACCTCACACACACAGCTCTGTCACTACACCTCCATCCTGTCCTGTATCTCTCTACTATTCCTGTACTGACCTCACACACACACAGCTCTGTCACTACACCTCCATCCTGTCCTGTATCTCTCTACTATTCCTGTACTGACCCCCCCCACACACAGCTCTGTCACTACACCTCCATCCTGTCCTGTATCTCTCTACTATTCCTGTACTGACCTCACACACACACAGCTCTGTCACTACACCTCCATCCTGTCCTGTATCTCTCTACTATTCCTGTACTGACCTCACACACACACAGCTCTGTCACTACACCTCCATCCTGTCCTGTATCTCTCTACTATTCCTGTACTGACCTCACACACACACAGCTCTGTCACTACACCTCCATCCTGTCCTGTATCTCTCTACTATTCCTGTACTGACCTCACACACACACAGCTCTGTCACTACACCTCCATCCTGTCCTGTATCTCTCTACTATTCCTGTACTGACCTCACACACACACAGCTCTGTCACTACACCTCCATCCTGTCCTGTATCTCTCTACTATTCCTGTACTGACCCCCCCCACACACAGCTCTGTCACTACACCTCCATCCTGTCCTGTATCTCTCTACTATTCCTGTACTGACCTCACACACACAGCTATGTCATTACACCTCCATCCTGTCCTGTATCTCTCTACTATTCCTGTACTTACCTCACACACAGCTCTGTCACTACACCTCCATCCTGTCCTGTATCTCTCTACTATTCCTGTACTGACCTCACACACACACAGCTCTGTCACTACACCTCCATCCTGTCCTGTATCTCTCTACTATTCCTGTACTGACCTCACACACACACAGCTCTGTCACTACACCTCCATCCTGTCCTGTATCTCTCTACTATTCCTGTACTGACCTCACACACACACAGCTCTGTCACTACACCTCCATCCTGTCCTGTATCTCTCTACTATTCCTGTACTGACCTCACACACACACAGCTCTGTCACTACACCTCCATCCTGTCCTGTATCTCTCTACTATTCCTGTACTGACCTCACACACACACAGCTCTGTCACTACACCTCCATCCTGTCCTGTATCTCTCTACTATTCCTGTACTGACCTCACACACACACAGCTCTGTCACTACACCTCTATCCTGTCCTGTATCTCTCTACTATTCCTGTACTGACCTCACACACACACACAGCTCTGTCACTACACCTCCATCCTGTCCTGTATCTCTCTACTATTCCTGTACTGACCCCCCCCACACACAGCTCTGTCACTACACCTCCATCCTGTCCTGTATCTCTCTACTATTCCTGTACTGACCTCACACACACAGCTATGTCATTACACCTCCATCCTGTCCTGTATCTCTCTACTATTCCTGTACTTACCTCACACACAGCTCTGTCACTACACCTCCATCCTGTCCTGTATCTCTCTACTATTCCTGTACTGACCTCACACACACAGCTCTGTCACTACACCTCCATCCTGTCCTGTATCTCTACTATTCCTGTACTGACCTCACACACAGCTCTGTCACTACACCTCCATCCTGTCCTGTATCTCTCTACTATTCCTGTACTGACCTCACACATACAGCTCTGTCACTACACCTCCATCCTGTCCTGTATCTCTCTACTATTCCTGTACTGACCTCACACACACACAGCTCTGTCACTACACCTCCATCCTGTCCTGTATCTCTCTACTATTCCTGTACTGACCTCACACACACACACAGCTGTCACTACACCTCCATCCTGTCCTGTATCTCTCTACTATTCCTGTACTGACCTCACACACACACAGCTCTGTCACTACACCTCCATCCTGTCCTGTATCTCTCTACTATTCCTGTACTGACCTCACACACACACAGCTCTGTCACTACACCTCTATCCTGTCCTGTATCTCTCTACTATTCCTGTACTGACCTCACACACACAGCTCTGTCACTACACCTCCATCCTGTCCTGTATCTCTCTACTATTCCTGTACTGACCTCATACACACAGCTCTGTCACTACACCTCCATCCTGTCCTGTATCTCTGTACTATTCCTGTACTGACCTCACACACACAGCTCTGTCACTACACCTCCATCCTGTCCTGTATCTCTCTACTATTCCTGTACTGACCTCTTACACACACCTCTGTCACTACACCTCCATCCTGTCCTGTATCTCTCTGCTATTCCTGTACTGACCTCACACACACAGCTCTGTCACTACACCTCCATCCTGTCCTGTATCTCTCTACTATTCCTGTACTGACCTCACACACACACACAGCTCTGTCACTACACCTCCATCCTGTCCTGTATCTCTCTACTATTCCTGTACTGACCTCACACACACACAACTCTGTCACTACACCTCCATCCTGTCCTGTATCTCTCTACTATTCCTGTACTGACCTCACACACACAGCTCTGTCACTACACCTCCATCCTGTCCTGTATCTCTCTACTATTCCTGTACTGACCTCACACACACACAGCTCTGTCACTACACCTCCATCCTGTCCTGTATCTCTCTACTATTCCTGTACTGACCTCACACACACACACAGCTCTGTCACTACACCTCCATCCTGTCCTGTATCTCTCTACTATTCCTGTACTGACCTCACACACACACAACTCTGTCACTACACCTCCATCCTGTCCTGTATCTCTCTACTATTCCTGTACTGACCTCACACACACACCTCTGTCACTACACCTCCATCCTGTCCTGTATCTCTCTGCTATTCCTGTACTGACCTCACACACACAGCTCTGTCACTACACCTCCATCCTGTCCTGTATCTCTCTGCTATTCCTGTACTGACCTCACACACACAGCTCTGTCACTACACCTCCATCCTGTCCTGTATCTCTCTACTATTCCTGTACTGACCCCACACACACAGCTCTGTCACTACACCTCCATCCTGTCCTGTATCTCTCTACTATTCCTGTACTGACCTCACACACACACACAGCTGTCACTACACCTCCATCCTGTCCTGTATCTCTCTACTATTCCTGTACTGACCTCACACACACACAGCTCTGTCACTACACCTCCATCCTGTCCTGTATCTCTCTACTATTCCTGTACTGACCCCACACACACACAGCTGTCACTACACCTCCATCCTGTCCTGTATCTCTCTACTATTCCTATACTGACCTCACACACACAGCTCTGTCACTACACCTTCATCCTGTCCTGTATCACTCTGCTATTCCTGTACTGTCCTCACACACACAGCTCTGTCACTACACCTCCATCCTGTCCTGTATCTCTCTACTATTCCTGTACTGACCTCACACACACAGCTCTGTCACTACACCTCCATCCTGTCCTGTATCTCTCTACTATTCCTGTACTGACCTCACACACACAGAGGTCTGTCATTACATCTCCATCATGTCCTGTATCTCTCTACTATTCCTGTACTGACCTCACACACACACACAGCTCTGTCACTACACCTCCATCCTGTCCTGTATCTCTCTACTATTCCTGTACTGACCTCACACACACACAGCTCTGTCACTACACCTCCATCCTGTCCTGTATCTCTGTATTATTCCTGTACTGACCTCACACACACAGCTCTGTCACTACACCTCCATCCTGTCCTGTATCTCTCTACTATTCCTGTACTGACCTCACACACACAGCTCTGTCACTACACCTCCATCCTGTCCTGTATCTCTCTACTATTCCTGTACTGACCTCACACACACACAGCCCTGTCACTACACCTCCATCCTGTCCTGTATCTCTCTACTATTCCTGTACTGACCTCACACACACAGCTCTGTCACTACACCTCCATCCTGTCCTGTATCTCTCTACTATTCCTGTACTGACCTCACACACACACACAGCTCTGTCACTACACCTCCATCCTGTCCTGTATCTCTCTACTATTCCTGTACTGACCTCACACACACACAGCTCTGTCACTACACCTCCATCCTGTCCTGTATCACTCTGCTATTCCTGTACTGTAGGGTTTTATGAACTCACCATTGCCCACCATCATGGTCATCGTACGTGCAAGCTCTTGTAGGATGGCAGTGCCAACTCCAGACTTTGCAGCACCGGGACCCCAGGAATCTCGTTGAGCCCCCACAACAATGTAGTGTTCTGCAGGCAGAGGTAGTGTGGACATTATAGCAGAGGGAGAATATAGATATAACATGTTGGGTGGATTGAGACTTACCAGGTTCAAATCGTCCCGTTATACTGCCAAAGACGTTATTCAGCTCCACACTGCGCGGCACATTGGTCACTTCCAGCTGGACCTTGTGTTCTGGAACCTTGAGCTTGGGGCCCAAACCGTAAGAAGGGAAGGAAGGGCCCCTCCATTCTGAGGAACAGTCGGGTCCTGACAGCTTACTGCAGGGAATAGAAGTGTCATGAAATCTAGTCTTAAAGTAACTAAGTCATGACTTCAAAATGTCTGTGCATGACTATGTCTGGATACCACCCTACCCTGTGCCTGGATACCACCCTACCCTGTGCCTGGATACCACCCTACCCTGTGCCTGGATACCACCCTACCCTGTGCCTGGATACCACCCTACCCTGTGCCTGGATACCACCCTACCCTGTGCCTGGATACCACCCTACACTGTGCCTGGATACCACACTACACTGTGCCTGGATACCACCCTACACTGTACCTGGATACCACCCTACACTGTGCCTGGATACCACCCTACCCTGTGCCTGGATACCACCCTACACTGTGCCTGGATACCACCATACCCTGTGCCTGGATACCACCCTACCCTGTGCCTGGATACCACCCTACACTGTGCCTGGATACCACCCTACACTGTGCCTGGATACCACACTACACTGTGCCTGGATACCACCCTACACTGTGCCTGGATACCACCCTACCCTGTGCCTGGATACCACACTACACTGTGCCTGGATACCACACTACACTGTGCCTGGATACCACACTACACTGTGCCTGGATACCACCCTACCCTGTGCCTGGATACCACACTACACTACACTGTGCCTGGATACCACCCTACCCTGTGCCTGGATACCACCCTACACTGTGCCTGGATACCACCCTACCCTGTGCCTGGATACCACACTACACTACACTGTGCCTGGATACCACCCTACACTGTGCCTGGATACCACCCTACCCTGTGCCTGGATACCACACTACACTACACTGTGCCTGGATACCACACTACACTGTGCCTGGATACCACACTACACTGTGCCTGGATACCACACTACACTGTGCCTGGATACCACACTACACTGTGCCTGGATACCACCCTACCCTGTGCCTGGATACCACCCTACCCTGTGCCTGGATACCACCCTACCCTGTGCCTGGATACCACCCTACCCTGTGCCTGGATACCACCCTACCCTGTGCCTGGGTACCACACTACACTGTGCCTGGATACCACACTACACTACACTGTGCCTGGATACCACCATACACTGTGCCTGGATACCACCCTACCCTGTGCCTGGATACCACCCTACCCTGTGCCTGGATACCACACTACACTACACTGTGCCTGGATACCACCATACACTGTGCCTGGATACCACCCTACCCTGTGCCTGGATACCACCCTACCCTGTGCCTGGATACCACACTACACTACACTGTGCCTGGATACCACACTACACTGTGCCTGGATACCACCCTACCCTGTGCCTGGATACCACACTACACTACACTGTGCCTGGATACCACCATACACTGTGCCTGGATACCACCCTACCCTGTGCCTGGATACCACCCTACCCTGTGCCTGGATACCACACTACACTACACTGTGCCTGGATACCACACTACACTGTGCCTGGATACCACACTACACTACACTGTGCCTGGATACCACCCTACCCTGTGCCTGGATACCACACTACACTACACTGTGCCTGGATACCACCCTACCCTGTGCCTGGATACCACCCTACCCTGTGCCTGGATACCACCCTACCCTGTGCCTGGATAACACACTACACTGTGCCTGGATACCACCCTACCCTGTGCCTGGATAACACACTACACTGTGCCTGGATACCACCCTACCCTGTGCCTGGATACCACCATACACTGTGCCTGGATACCACCCTACCCTGTGCCTGGATACCACACTACACTGTGCCTGGATACCACCCTACACTGTGCCTGGATACCACCCTACCCTGTGCCTGGATACCACCCTACCCTGTGCCTGGATACCACCCTACCCTGTGCCTGGATACCACCCTACCCTGTGCCTGGATACCACCCTACCCTGTGCCTGGATACCACCCTACCCTGTGCCTGGATACCACCCTACCCTGTGCCTGGATACCACCCTACCCTGTGCCTGGATACCACCCTACCCTGTGCCTGGATACCACCCTACCCTGTGCCTGGATACCACCCTACCCTGTGCCTGGATACCACACTACACTACACTGTGCCTGGATACCACCCTACACTACACTGTGCCTGGATACCACCCTACCCTGTGCCTGGATACCACCCTACCCTGTGCCTGGATACCACCATACACTGTGCCTGGATACCACCCTACCCTGTGCCTGGATACCACCCTACACTGTGCCTGGATACCACACTACACTGTGCCTGGATACCACACTACACTACACTGTGCCTGGATACCACCCTACCCTGTGCCTGGATACCACACTACACTACACTGTGCCTGGATACCACCCTACCCTGTGCCTGGATACCACCCTACCCTGTGCCTGGATACCACACTACACTACACTGTGCCTGGATACCACACTACACTGTGCCTGGATACCACACTACACTACACTGTGCCTGGATACCACCCTACCCTGTGCCTGGATACCACACTACACTACACTGTGCCTGGATACCACCCTACCCTGTGCCTGGATACCACCCTACCCTGTGCCTGGATACCACCCTACCCTGTGCCTGGATAACACACTACACTGTGCCTGGATACCACCCTACCCTGTGCCTGGATAACACACTACACTGTGCCTGGATACCACCCTACCCTGTGCCTGGATACCACCATACACTGTGCCTGGATACCACCCTACCCTGTGCCTGGATACCACACTACACTGTGCCTGGATACCACCCTACACTGTGCCTGGATACCACCCTACCCTGTGCCTGGATACCACCCTACCCTGTGCCTGGATACCACCCTACCCTGTGCCTGGATACCACCCTACCCTGTGCCTGGATACCACCCTACCCTGTGCCTGGATACCACCCTACCCTGTGCCTGGATACCACCCTACCCTGTGCCTGGATACCACCCTACCCTGTGCCTGGATACCACCCTACCCTGTGCCTGGATACCACCCTACCCTGTGCCTGGATACCACCCTACCCTGTGCCTGGATACCACCCTACCCTGTGCCTGGATACCACACTACACTACACTGTGCCTGGATACCACCCTACACTACACTGTGCCTGGATACCACCCTACCCTGTGCCTGGATACCACCCTACCCTGTGCCTGGATACCACCATACACTGTGCCTGGATACCACCCTACCCTGTGCCTGGATACCACCCTACACTGTGCCTGGATACCACACTACACTGTGCCTGGATACCACACTACACTACACTGTGCCTGGATACCACACTACACTGTGCCTGGATACCACACTACACTGTGCCTGGATACCACCATACACTGTGCCTGGATACCACCATACACTGAGCCTGGATACCACACTACACTATGCTGTGTCTGGATACCACCCTACACTGTGCCTGGATACCACACTACACTACACTGTGCCTGGATACCACCCTACCCTGTGCCTGGATACCACCCTACACTGTGCCTGGATACCACACTACACTGTGCCTGGATACCACACTACACTGTGCCTGGATACCACACTACACTGTGCCTGGATACCACCCTACCCTGTGCCTGGATACCACCCTACCCTGTGCCTGGATACCACCCTACACTGTGCCTGGATACCACACTACACTGTGCCTGGATACCACACTACACTACACTGTGCCTGGATACCACACTACACTGTGCCTGGATACCACACTACACTGTGCCTGGATACCACCATACACTGTGCCTGGATACCACCATACACTGAGCCTGGATACCACACTACACTATGCTGTGTCTGGATACCACCCTACACTGTGCCTGGATACCACACTACACTACACTGTGCCTGGATACCACACTACAGTGTGCCTGGATACCACCCTACCCTGTGCCTGGATACCACACTACACTGTGCCTGGATACCACACTACACTACACTGTGCCTGGATACCACACTACACTGTGTCTGGATACCACCCTACACTGTGCCTGGATACCACACTACACTACACTGTGCCTGGATACCACACTACACTGTGCCTGGACACCACACTACACTGTGCCTGGATACCACCCTACACTATGTCTGGATACCACCATACACTGTGCCTGGATACCACACTACACTATGTCTGGATACCACCATACACTGTGCCTGGATACCACACTACACTGTGCCTGGATACCACACTACACTGTGCCTGGATACCACACTACACTGTGCCTGGATACCACCCTACCCTGTGCCTGGATACCACACTACACTACACTGTGCCTGGATACCACACTACAGTGTGCCTGGATACCACCCTACCCTGTGCCTGGATACCACACTACACTGTGCCTGGATACCACACTACACTACACTGTGCCTGGATACCACACTACACTGTGTCTGGATACCACCCTACACTGTGCCTGGATACCACACTACACTACACTGTGCCTGGATACCACACTACACTGTGCCTGGACACCACACTACACTGTGCCTGGATACCACCCTACACTATGTCTGGATACCACCATACACTGTGCCTGGATACCACACTACACTATGTCTGGATACCACCATACACTGTGCCTGGATACCACACTACACTGTGCCTGGATACCACACTACACTGTGCCTGGATACCACACTACACTGTGCCTGGATACCACACTACACTGTGCCTGGATACCACACTACACTACACTGTGCCTGGATACCACACTACACTGTGCCTGGATACCACACTACACTGTGCCTGGATACCACACTACACTACACTGTGCCTGGATACCACACTACACTGTGCCTGGATACCACCATACACTGTGCCTGGATACCACACTACACTGTGCCTGGATACCACCCTACACTGTGCCTGGATACCACACTACACTGTGCCTGGATACCACACTACACTGTGCCTGGATACCACCCAACACTGTGCCTGGATACCACACTACACTGTGCCTGGATACCACCCTACCCTGTGCCTGGATACCACCCTACACTGTGCCTGGATACCACACTATACTGTGCCTGGATACCACACTACACTGTGCCTGGATACCACCATACACTGTGCCTGGATACCACCCTACACTGTGCCTGGATACCACACTACACTGTGCCTGGATACCACACTACACTGTGCCTGGATACCACCCAACACTGTGCCTGGATACCACACTACACTGTGCCTGGATACCACCCTACCCTGTGCCTGGATACCACCCTACACTGTGCCTGGATACCACCCTACACTGTGCCTGGATACCACACTACACTGTGCCTGGATACCACCCTACACTGTGCCTGGATACCACCCTACACTGTGCCTGGATATCACCCTACACTGAGCCTGGATACCACCCTACCCTGTGCCTGGATACCACCCTACCCTGTGCCTGGATACCACCCTACACTGTGCCTGGATACCACCATACACTGTGCCTGGATACCACCCTACACTGTGCCTGGATACCACACTACACTGTGCCTGGATACCACACTACACTGTGCCTGGATACCACCCTACACTGTGCCTGGATACCACACTACACTGTGCCTGGATACCACCCAACACTGTGCCTGGATACCACACTACACTGTGCCTGGATACCACCCTACACTGTGCCTGGATACCACACTACACTGTGCCTGGATACCACACTACACTGTGCCTGGATACCACCATACACTGAGCCTGGATACCACACTACACTACACTGTGCCTGGATACCACACTACACTGTGCCTGGATACCACACTACACTGTGCCTGGATACCACACTACACTGTGCCTGGATACCACACTACACTGTGCCTGGATACCACACTACACTGTGCCTGGATACCACCCTACACTGTGCCTGGATACCACACTACACTGTGCCTGGATACCACCATACACTGAGCCTGGATACCACACTACACTACACTGTGCCTGGATACCACACTACACTGTGCCTGGATACCACACTACACTGTGCCTGGATACCACACTACACTGTGCCTGGATACCACACTACACTGTGCCTGGATACCACACTACACTGTGCCTGGATACCACCCTACCCTGTGCCTGGATACCACACTACACTGTGCCTGGATACCACACTACACTACACTGTGCCTGGATACCACCCTACCCTGTGCCTGGATACCACACTACACTGTGCCTGGATATCACCCTACACTGAGCCTGGATACCACACTACACTGTGCCTGGATACCACCATACACTGTGCCTGGATACCACACTACACTGTGCCTGGATACCACACTACACTGTGCCTGGATACCACACTACAGTGTGCCTGGATACCACCATACACTGTGCCTGGATACCACACTACACTACACTGTGCCTGGATACCACACTACACTGTGCCTGGATACCACACTACACTGTGCCTGGATACCACACTACACTACACTGTGCCTGGATACCACACTACACTGCACTGTGCCTGGATACCACACTACACTACACTGTGCCTGGATACCACACTATACTGTGCCTGGATACCACACTACACTACACTGTGCCTGGATACCACCCTACACTGTGCCTGGATACCACACTACACTGTGCCTGGATACCACCCTACACTGTGCCTGGATACCACACTACACTGTGCCTGGATACCACACTACACTGTGCCTGGATACCACACTACACAACACTGTGCCTGGATACCACACTACACTGCACTGTGCCTGGATACCACACTACACTACACTGTGCCTGGATACCACACTATACTGTGCCTGGATACCACACTACACTACACTGTGCCTGGATACCACCCTACACTGTGCCTGGATACCACACTACACTGTGCCTGGATACCACCCTACACTGTGCCTGGATACCACACTACACTGAGCCTGGATACCACCCTACACTGTGCCTGGATACCACAATACACTGTGCCTGGATACCACACTACACTGTGCCTGGATACCACACTACACTGTGCCTGGATACCACACTACACTACACTGTGCCTGAATACCACCCTACACTGTGCCTGGATACCACCCTACACTGTGCCTGGATACCACAATACACTGTGCCTGGATACCACCCTACCCTGTGCCTGGATACCACACTACACTACACTGTGCCTGGATACCACCCTACACTGTGCCTGGATACCACACTACACTGTGCCTGGATACCACACTACACTGTGCCTGGATACCACACTACACTGTGCCTGGATACCACACTACACTGTGCCTGGATACCACCCTACACTGTGCCTGGATACCACACTACACTGTGCCTGGATACCACCCTACCCTGTGCCTGGATACCACACTACACTACACTGTGTCTGGATACCACCCTACACTACACTGTGCCTGGATACCACCCTACCCTGTGCCTGGATACCACCCTACACTGTGCCTGGATGCCACACTACAGTGTGCCTGGATACCACCCTACACTACACTGTGCCTGGATACCACCCTACCCTGTGCCTGGATACCACCCTACCCTGTGCCTGGATACCACACTACACTACACTGTGCCTGGATACCACCATACACTGTGCCTGGATACCACACTACACTACACTGTGCCTGGATACCACACTACACTACACTGTGCCTGGATACCACACTACACTACACTGTGCCTGGATACCACACTACACTACACTGTGCCTGGATACCACCCTACACTGTGCCTGGATACCACACTACACTGTGCCTGGATACCACACTACACTACACTGTGCCTGGATACCACCCTACACTGTGCCTGGATACCACCCTACACTGTGCCTGGATACCACAATACACTGTGCCTGGATACCACCCTACCCTGTGCCTGGATACCACACTACACTACACTGTGCCTGGATACCACCCTACACTGTGCCTGGATACCACACTACACTGTGCCTGGATACCACACTACACTGTGCCTGGATACCACACTACACTGTGCCTGGATACCACCCTACACTGTGCCTGGATACCACACTACACTGTGCCTGGATACCACCCTACCCTGTGCCTGGATACCACACTACACTACACTGTGCCTGGATACCACCCTACACTGTGCCTGGATACCACCCTACACTGTGCCTGGATACCACCCAACACTGTGCCTGGATACCACACTACACTGTGTCTGGATACCACATTACACTGTATCTGGATACCAGACTGTATTGTGTCTGGATACCACACTACACTGTGCCTGGATAACACACTACACTGTGCCTGGATACCACCCTACACCGTGCCTGGATACCACACTACACCGTGCCTGGATACCACACTACACTGTGCCTGGATACCACACTACACTGTGCCTGGATACCACACTACACAGTTTCTGGATACCACACTACACTACACTGTGCCTGGATACCACACTACACTGTGTCTGGATACCACACTACACTACACTGTGCCTGGATACCACCCTACACTGTGCCTGGATACCACCTAACACTGTGCCTGGATACCACACTACACTGTGTCTGGATACCACACTACACTGTATCTGGATACCACACTGTATTGTGTCTGGATACCACACTACACTGTGCCTGGATAACACACTACACTGTGCCTGGATACCACCCTACACCGTGCCTGGATACCACACTACACCGTGCCTGGATACCACACTACACTGTGCCTGGATACCACACTACACTGTGCCTGGATACCACACTACACTGTGTCTGGATACCACACTACACTACACTGTGCCTGGATACCACACTACACTGTGTCTGGATACCACACTACACTACACTGTGCCTGGATACCACACTACACTGTGTCTGGATACCACCCTACACTGTGCCTGGATACCACCCAACACTGTGCCTGGATACCACCCTACCCTGTGCCTGGATACCACACTACACTACACTGTGCCTGGATACCACCCTACACTGTGCCTGGATACCACCCAACACTGTGCCTGGATACCACACTACACTGTGTCTGGATACCACACTACACTGTATCTGGATACCACACTGTATTGTGTCTGGATACCACACTACACTGTGCCTGGATACCACCCTACACCGTGCCTGGATACCACACTACACCGTGCCTGGATACCACACTACACTGTGCCTGGATACCACACTACACTGTGCCTGGATACCACACTACACTGTGTCTGGATACCACACTACACTACACTGTGCCTGGATACCACACTACACTGTGCCTGGATAACACACTACACTGTGCCTGGATACCACCCTACACCGTGCCTGGATACCACACTACACCGTGCCTGGATACCACACTACACTGTGCCTGGATACCACACTACACTGTGTCTGGATACCACACTACACTACACTGTGCCTGGATACCACACTACACTGTGCCTGGATAACACACTACACTGTGCCTGGATACCACCCTACACTGTGCCTGGATACCACACTACACCGTGCCTGGATACCACACTACACTGTGCCTGGATACCACACTACACTGTGTCTGGATACCACACTACACTACACTGTGCCTGGATACCACACTACACTGTCTGGATACCACACTATACTACACTGTGCCTGGATACCACACTACACTGTGTCTGGATACCACACCACCCAACACTGTGCCTGGATACCACACTACACTGTGTCTGGATACCACACTACACTGTATCTGGATACCACACTGTATTGTGTCTGGATACCACACTACACTGTGCCTGGATAACACACTACACTGTGCCTGGATACCACCCTACACCGTGCCTGGATACCACACTACACCGTGCCTGGATACCACACTACACTGTGCCTGGATACCACACTACACTGTGCCTGGATATCACACTACACTGTGCCTGGATACCACACTACACTACACTGTGTCTGGATACCACACTACACTGTGCCTGGATACCACACTACACTGTGCCTGGATACCACACTACACTGTGTCTGGATACCACACTACACTACACTGTGCCTGGATACCACACTACACTGTGTCTGGATACCACACCACCCAACACTGTGCCTGGATACCACACTACACTGTGTCTGGATACCACACTACACTGTATCTGGATACCACACTGTATTGTGTCTGGATACCACACTACACTGTGCCTGGATAACACACTACACTGTGCCTGGATACCACCCTACACCGTGCCTGGATACCACACTACACCGTGCCTGGATACCACACTACACTGTGCCTGGATACCACACTACACTGTGCCTGGATACCACACTACACTGTGTCTGGATACCACACTACACTACACTGTGCCTGGATACCACACTACACTGTGTCTGGATACCACACTACAGTACACTGTGCCTGGATACCACACTACACTGTGTCTGGATACCACACTACACTGTACCTGGATACCACACTATACTGTGCCTGGATACCACACTACACTGTGTCTGGATACCACACTACACTGTGCCTGGATACCACACTACACTGTGCCTGGATACCACACTGTATTGTGTCTGGATACCACACTACACTGTGCCTGGATACCACACTACACTGTGCCTGGATACCACACTACACTGTGCCTGGATACCACACTACACTGTGTCTGGATACCACACTACACTGTGTCTGGATACCACACTGTATTGTGTCTGGATACCATACTACACTGTGCCTGCCTGCCACGCTACACTGCGCCTGCCTGCCACGCCACACTGCGCTTGCCTGCCACGTCACACTGCGCCTGCCTGTCACGCTGCACTACACATACCTACCACGCTACACTGCGCCTGCCTGCCAGGCTACACTGCGCCTGTCATGCTACACTGCGCCTACCGGCCACGCTACACTGCGCCTACCTGCCACGCTGCACTACACCTACCTACCATGCTACACTGCGCCTGCCTGCCACGCTACACTGCGCCTACCTGCCACACTGCACTACACCTACCTACCATGCTACACTGCGCCTGCCTGCCACGCTACACTGCGCCTACCTGCTATACTGCACTACACCTACCTATCATGCTACACTGCGCCTGCCTGCCATGCTACACTGCACCTACCTGCCACGCTACACTGCACTTGGCTACCACTACACACAACACAGCTACTTCTCTATTCACTGCATTGCAATCTCAGCTACTAGCTAGTTAGTGTTCCCTACTGCACCACAGTTATGTAGTTATTACAATAATACAATGCATACTGGTTATATTGCTGGTAACTAGTCAGTGCTGTTTGTACGTTATATGCTATTATCACCTGAGTAATGTCTGCGCAACGTCTCTGCTGATTGGCTGAGCTGGGATTTTTGGAAGTCCTGATGACTTGAAGGGGGGGAATTGGGTGTGATTGAAGGACGGGAACGCTGGAGTGTTTGGATCTCCAGTGCCGAGATGAACCTGGAAAGAGAGGGAAGTGTGTAAGAATACCCAATACTGGATATTGGCACAGGCGGATGGATCAGGATAGAAAGGAAGAAGCAGGACAGGCCCCCAGGCTGGAGAGTCGGAAGCAGGACAGGCCCCAGGCTGGAGAGTTGGAAGCAGGACAGGCCCCCAGGCTGGAGAGTCGGAAGCAGGACAGGCCCCCAGGCTGGAGAGTCAGAAGCAGGACAGGCCCCCAGGCTGGAGAGTCGGAAGCAGGACAGGCCCCAGGCTGGAGAGTTGGAAGCAGGACAGGCCCCCAGGCTGGAGAGTCGGAAGCAGGACAGGCCCCCAGGCTGGAGAGTCAGAAGCAGGACAGGCCCCCAGGCTGGAGAGTCGGAAGCAGGACAGGCCCCAGGCTGGAGAGTTGGAAGCAGGACAGGCTCCCTGGATGGAGCACTAGAAGCAGGACAGGCCCCAGGCTGGAGAGTCAGAAGCAGGACAGGCCCCCAGGCTGGAGAGTCGGAAGCAGGACAGGCGACAGGCTGGAGAGTTGGAAGCAGGACAGGCTCCCTGGATGGAGCACTAGAAGCAGGACAGGCCCCCAGGTTGGAGAGTCGGAAGCAGGACAGGCCCCAGGCTGGAGAGTCGGAAGAAGGACAGGCCCCCAGGCTGTAGGGACGAAAGCAAGACAGGCCCCTGGATATAGGGCTAGAAGCAGGACAAGCCCCCAGGCTGGAGACTTGGAAGCAGGACAGGCCCCAGGAGGGATGGTCAGAAGCAGAACAGGGAACAATGGAGGTAATTATGGCCTAGTCTGTAGTGTTTTTGTGTGTAATAGTCTGGAGAATTATAGCAACAGTTCTCTAATTGTTATTAATTGTTATGTTGCCCTCAGGTTCAAAAAAACTTCCAACCCATCTACTGGTGAGTTGGAGATTACAGCTGTCACATACCAAGAAAGTTTGAAAATATAATAGCTTGCATCCCCCTATCCACCTATTTGTCTGCCGTCACTTCCATTAGTGTTTTTACTTTACATGGTAGAGAACAGCAGTCACCCGCAGGGTGGTGTCAGGCGGGCGTCTCCCCACTCCACATTTGAAGTACTGTGTCCAATCGCTCCAAACCGAATTCATGAGAAACGCGTAGGGTTTCACACGTCACACAAGAGCTGACGCTGCGTGTTCGAGACGTGTCTGAAGCGTTCAATAAAAGCGCTCTCCAATGGGAATCCATGACGCGTGAGCAGAGCCCGTCACACGGCTGCAACAAGCAATCAGACTGCGCTGTAATCATTTGTCATTTGCGCTTCTGAAGTTGGAAATCTGCTCGTGTGACAGCGGCTGAGAGCTCTACATTATATAGTAACCATGTTTGTGCCATAACTCAGAGCTCTCCCATCCCGGCGGATGCTCCTGGGATTAGTCGGCATTTCAGGGATTTGAGGGCAACGCTTTAGGGAATTTGGCTTCGGATGTGGCCTCATAGTTGAGGTTCCCGGTTGCCCAGATTTTCCCGTTTCTTTCAAACTCACCAGTCTTATTTTCCCATAATTTTAACACCAGATGAAGCCAAATTAACATGATAAAGGAGAATAGGTCCATATATAAATGTTATTACAGGGGATTTTATGGACTGAGATTGCTGAGCACTGGGAGCCCTGAGCACTAAGACCTGCAGCACAGGCCCTCTCCATCCCGACCTGCACAGAGCGGCCAAAGAGAGGAGATGCTCTGCAGAGGTATATTAGATAGTAGATACAGGAGGGATGCTCTGCAGGGTGCAATAGGAGAGTGGATGTAGGGGAGATGCTCTGCAGGGTGCAATAGGAGAGTGGATGTAGGAGAGATGCTCTGCAGAGGTATATTAGATAGTAGATACAGGAGGGATGCTCTGCAGGGTGCAATAGGAGAGTGGATGTAGGAGAGATGCTCTGCAGAGGTATATTAGATAGTAGATACAGGAGGGATGCTCTGCAGGGTGCAATAGGAGAGTGGATGTAGGGGAGATGCTCTGCAGAGGTATATTAGATAGTAGATACAGGAGGGATGCTCTGCAGAGTGCAATAGGAGAGTGGATATAGGGGAGATGCTCTGCAGGGTGCAATAGGAAAGTGGATGTAGGGGAGATGCTCTGCAGAGGTATATTAGATAGTAGATACAGGAGGGATGCTCTGCAGGGTGCAATAGGAGAGTGGATGTAGGGGAGATGCTCTGCAGAGGTATATTAGATAGTAGATACAGGAGGGATGCTCTGCAGGGTGCAATAGGAGAGTGGATATAGGGGAGATGCTCTGCAGGGTGCAATAGGAAAGTGGATGTAGGGGAGATGCTCTGCAGAGGTATATTAGATAGTAGATACAGGAGGGATGCTCTGCAGAGTGCAATAGGAGAGTGGATATAGGGGAGATGCTCTGCAGGTCCTTGCTGTGTATAACTCACGTGTCCGTATACAGCAGTGTCCAATGTGTCTGAGAATATTAACACCCCCAGAGCTCCGGCCACCTCAGCGTTGTACACCTGCAGGTAGATAGTGCAGTATATTAGTACTGGTATCTTCCATGTATTCCTGGCTCCGCAGCGCTCCGCAGCGCTCCGCAGCGCTCCGCAGCTCACCTTCTCTGCAAAGCTGATATGTCCTGTCCGCACGATGACAAGAGACCCCGAGGCATTTACCCCCCAACTTGTCAGCATCTGGAAGTCTTCCTTACGCCCATAATTCACGTACACCAGACCTGCCTGTGTATAGAGAGACATGTATAAGTAGAGAGCAACAGCAGCACTGCCTCTACATATAGAGAGGTACATCAGCTCTGCCCATACATATAGAGAAGGATACCAGCTCTGCCCATACATATAGAGAGGTACATCAGACCTGCCCATACATATAGAGAGGGGCACCAGCTATGACCATACATATAGAGAGGTAGACCAGCTATGACCATACATATAGAGAGGTACACCAGCTATGACCATACATATAGAGAGGTACACCAGCTATGCCCATACATATAGAGAGGTAGACCAGCTCTGCCCATACATATAGAGAGGTACACCAGCTCTGCCCATACATATAGAGAGGTAGACCAGCTATGACCATACATATAGAGAGGTACACCAGCTCTGCCCATACATATAGAGAGGTACACCAGCTATGACCATACATATAGAGAGGTACACCAACTCTGCCCATACATATAGAGAGGGGCACCAGCTATGACCATACATATAGAGAGGTACACCAGCTCTGCCCATACATATAGAGAGGTACACCAGCTATGACCATACATATAGAGAGGTACACCAACTCTGCCCATACATATAGAGAGGGGCACCAGCTATGACCATACATATAGAGAGGTAGACCAGCTATGACCATACATATAGAGAGGTACACCAGCTATGACCATACATATAGAGAGGTACACCAGCTATGCCCATACATATAGAGAGGTAGACCAGCTCTGCCCATACATATAGAGAGGTACACCAGCTCTGCCCATACATATAGAGAGGTAGACCAGCTATGACCATACATATAGAGAGGTACACCAGCTCTGCCCATACATATAGAGAGGTACACCAGCTATGACCATACATATAGAGAGGTAGACCAGCTCTGCCCATACATATAGAGAGGTAGACCAGCTATGACCATACATATAGAGAGGTACACCAGCTCTGCCCATACATATAGAGAGGTACACCAGCTATGACCATACATATAGAGAGGTACACCAGCTATGACCATACATATAGAGAGGTATACCAGCTATGACCATACATATAGAGAGGTACACCAGCTATGACCATACATATAGAGAGGTAGACCAGCTATGACCATACATATAGAGAGGTAGACCAGCTATGACCATACATATAGAGAGGTGCACCAGCTATGACCATACATATAGAGAGGTACACCAGCTATGACCATACATATAGAGAGGTACACTAGCTCTGCCCATACATATAGAGAGGTACACCAGCTCTGCCCATACATATAGAGAGGTACACCAGCTCTGCCCATACATATAGAGAGGTGCACCAGCTATGACCATACATATAGAGAGGTACACCAGCTATGACCATACATATAGAGAGGTACACCAGCTATGACCATACATATAGAGAGGTACACCAGCTCTGCCCATACATATAGAGAGGTACACCAGCTCTGCCCATACATATAGAGAGGTGCACCAGCTATGACCATACATATAGAGAGGTACACCAGCTATGACCATACATATAGAGAGGTACACCAGCTATGACCATACATATAGAGAGGTACACCAGCTATGACCATACAAATAGAGAGGTACATCAGACCTGCCCATACATATAGAGAGGTGCACCAGCTCTGCCCATACATATAGAGAGGTACACCAGCTATGACCATACATATAGAGAGGTACACCAGCTATGACCATACATATAGAGAGGTACACCAGCTATGACCATACATATAGAGAGGTACACCAGCTCTGCCCATACATATAGAGAGGTACACCAGCTATGACCATACATATAGAGAGGTACACCAGCTATGACCATACATATAGAGAGGTACACCAGCTATGACCATACATATAGAGAGGTACACCAGCTCTGCCCATACATATAGAGAGGTACACCAGCTATGACCATACATATAGAGAGGTACACCAGCTATGACCATACATATAGAGAGGTACACCAGCTATGACCATACATATAGAGAGGTACACCAGCTATGACCATACATATAGAGAGGTAGACCAGCTATGACCATACATATAGAGAGGTACACCAGCTATGACCATACATATAGAGAGGTACACCAGCTCTGCCCATACATATAGAGAGGTACACCAGCTATGACCATACATATAGAGAGGTACACCAGCTATGACCATACATATAGAGAGGTACACCAGCTATGACCATACATATAGAGAGGTACACCAGCTATGACCATACATATAGAGAGGTACACCAGCTATGACCATACATATAGAGAGGTGCACCAATAGACATTCTCAGTACTCACCACCACTTTGCCGACAGCACTGTACGGACAGTACAGATCCGAGTCAGTTATTGGAATTTCCTCTACAGTTTTGTTATCGGTACTAAGGATCTTCAGAGTATTAGGACTCTCTCTGAAAAAGAGACAGAAAGCTGGAGGAAGGCTACTGGGTAAGGGTGAGTGAGCGAGTGGGTGAGTGGGGTGTCTCCTCACCTGTTTGGAAACTGAAGCTCGGCATAATGACTCTCCACCCAGACGTTATCTAAGTTGTAGCTCCTGAAGGCTTGGAGGATGCTGTCTGCAAGGTCACTGTTCTCCTTAGACCCAGACGGATGAGGACCACGGGTGATTCTCCTGTACATTACACATAGAGAGGGATATACCATCTGCTTATTACACCCTGCAGGGGGAGGGGCAGACTCATAGCTCCCTTCTGTCTGTATCACTGTGTCACCCTGCAGGGGGAGGGACAGACTCATAGCTCCCTTCTTTCTGTGTCACTGTGTCACCCTACAGGGGGAAGGACAGACTCATAGCTCCCTTCTTTCTGTGTCACTGTGTCACCCTACAGGGGGAAGGACAGACTCATAGCTCCCTTCAGTCTGTGTCACTGTGTCACCCTACAGGGGGAGGGGCAGACTCATAGCTCCCTTCTGTCTGTATCACTGTGTCACCCTGCAGGGGGAGGGACAGACTCATAACTCCGTTCTGTCTGTGTCACTGTGTCACCCTGCAGGGGGGGGGGGGGGGCAGAGTCATAGCTCCCTTCTGTCTGTGTCACCCTGCAGGGGGAGGGACAGACTCATAGCTCGCTTCTGTCTGTGTCACTGTGTCACCCTGCAGGGGGAGGGACAGACTCATAACTCCGTTCTGTCTGTGTCACTGTGTCACCCTGCAGGGGGAGGGACAGACTCATAGCTCCCTTCTGTCTGTGTCACTGTGTCATCCTGCAGGGGGAGGGACAGACTCATAGCTCCCTTCTGTCTGTGTCACTGTATCACCCTGCAGGAGGAGGGTCAGACTCATAGCTCGCTTCTGTCTGTGTCACTGTGTCACCCTGCAGGGGGAGGGACAAACTCATAGCTCCCTTCTGTCTGTGTCACCCTGCAGGGGGAGGGACAGACTCATAACTCCGTTCTGTCTGTGTCACTGTGTCATCCTGCAGGGGGAGGGACAGACTCATAGCTCGCTTCTGTCTGTGTCACTGTGTCACCCTGCAGGGGGAGGGACAAACTCATAGCTCCGTTCTGTCTGTGTCACTGTGTCATCCTGCAGGGGGAGGGACAGACTCATAGCTCGCTTCTGTCTGTGTCACTGTGTCACCCTGCAGGGGGAGGGACAAACTCATAGCTCCGTTCTGTCTGTGTCACTGTGTCACCCTGCAGGGGGAGGGACAAACTCATAGCTCCGTTCTGTCTGTGTCACTGTGTCACCCTGCAAGGGGTGGGGCAGGCTCGCTGTAGAAGGTGGGGCTGTGGAGTGGTTCCTATCACCTGACTGTGCTCTCGATCTGTTGTCCGTCCCTCAGGTATTTGGAGAATTGTTCCTTCAGGTCTGACCAGTCCATTCTCTGAGGCTCCTGTTGATCTTGCTCATCGGACCCCTCTGCGTTTGGGTCGTTGCCGTTTGTGTCACATGTTACACACGGTCTGCGAGTGGCCACATATCCGAGGATGAATGCTGGGGTCAGAGAATTAAGATATGTCATATGTGCTATCAACATTGTTTAGGACTACGGACACGGCCCTGCCGTTCCCAACGGTGGGCAAGACCATGTCACGTAGGTGAAGCGTGCGCGGCAGGACATCCAGTTCCATCTGCCAGGCCCGGACACGCATGAGCAGATACACCCAGCTGGAGACGTAATAGTTTAACCTTGTGGCCTATGGGCAGCATGAAGGGGTAGATCAGTAGATCATCTGCTGCACGCAGCAATGTTGTTGCAACAAAAGTGGAAAACTAACAGCAATTACCCTATGTATCCGGGGGTGAAAGCTCCGTCAATGCATGTTAGCGGATATCTTCAGCTCACAAGTAGATGGGTTAGTCTCTATTTTAAAGTACACTTATTACACTTTAGGAAACTGAGCAGCCACCACTACATTGCAGCCCTCGCGCTATAGATAAGATAAATCACTCCGTATTCAGTGGGTGTAACGTACTGACCGATGAACGCAGCGACGGTGATCCCGATGATGAGTCTCTGCCACTCGGGTGAAAACCACCGCCTGGAGACCTTCGGCCTCGGATCCACGTCCGGAGTGTCTTTTATGTGAAGCTCGGCCTCATCCTCCTCATCCACCCCGCGGTGGATGGCGTATGAGTTCTGCACCGGCAACTGTAGGGTGATAGAACCATATATATACACATATATATATATCTATAATATAAATGTCTAGTGGCGTGTGTTAGTCTGTCTGTGTGTGGAAAAAATAAAACCAAGCTGCAGCGCCACCTGCTGGGCGGAGTTATACACTGACCTACTAAATTCTTAGTGTGGGTGGAAAAAAAAATTCAGAAAGGGCTGAAATTTGGTATACTAAGATGTTTTTAATTTGTTAATTTAATTTGTTAATTGTTAAAAGTGTTTATAAAGATTAAAAAAAATATATATATATATATTTCTTAAAGGAGAAGTGACAGTGGGGAGTGGTTGGTGGTTGCCGGGGGTGACAGTGGGGAGTGGTTGGTGGTTGAGGCCTGGGCTATGGCCCAAATGCATGACAAGAACCTTTTTAACACCTTAAGTAGATTGATTTGACTAGAATGCATGAGTATCATGCACGGGTTAACTTGTATATATATATATATATATATATTGCACACACACACGTAAATCACTATTACAGAGGAGTGATGAGGACGGTACACGTTGGGCCAGTAGACAATGATTAGTTTATCCGTGTTTGTTATGGATACGAGTTATAGTCTCTAAAACGATCTGCGAATCTTTCATAGGCGTTATCGGAGGGTCAATGTCAAAACTCCACTAACAGCCGAAGGAGCGCAGTCATTATGTGCCCGCCCTCCCTGGCAAAGTCCAGCGTGGCCACCAACCTTTCATTAAAAAAGTAATTACGATGTTGTTTTTCATTTATTTTAGGGTTACATCAGTAAAGAAGGTGTTTTATGGTGTAATTAAAAAGACTATAAGGAATAATCAAGCGATCTCTTTTCTTTATCAGGAAATGTGACTCGGTGATAGCCCCCTGTGCCCCTCAACCATATCCAACAAATAAAATTCGTAGCACAATGCGAACACAGGACAACCAGGGACCACACACCCTTGTGTGCCCTAGATCAGGCCTGGGATGGGGAGTGACCGTGTAGTGCCATATATCACCCATAGCCCAGATTTCTGGTAGAGACATCCCTGACGAAGCCCCATCCAGGACGAAACATCTTGGTTTAACACACAAATGAAAGAGTAATAAATACTATATGAGCTATAGACAGCAAAAGAACCTAACATAGCAAAAGAGCTACACAACATCATGCCATTTCTACCAGGACCCAAAAACATCACCCACATCCAGAGTAATCTACACACATAGATGTATCCTTCACAGCATAAGACGACCACAGAGGGATGTAAAACATCACCCACATCCAGAGTAATCTACACACATAGGTGTATCCTTCACAGCATAAGACGACCACAGAGGGATGTAAAACATCACCCACATCCAGAGTAATCTACACACATAGGTGTATCCTTCACAGCATAAGACGACCACAAAGGGATGTAAAACATCACCCACATCCAGAGTAATCTACACACATAGGTGTATCCTTCACAGCATAAGACGGCCACAGAGAAGAAACACCACCAAAAGCAAAACCAGACATCGAACTAAGAGCAATAATTCTCTCCCTGCAAGGCAACAGCGCAGTATATTACCTGACTCATCACCACAGTGCAGAAAGTCTGTTACTAAACTGGGAAGGAGCAGAAGTGTAAATTGTCCAGCTGAGCATGTGTCACAGTATAAAATGTCCCTTGTTCCTTCTATGTCGCCAAATGTGAATGCAGGACCAAATTCATGTCTGTGATATAGAGTCCAACCCTGATTGCACAATATTTCTCATATGTTCCCATCATTCTCTTGGGCAGGCTCGTTCACGTAGGCACATGCACACAGTTATAAAATCCTATTTACCACATATGGGGGTAAATTATCAGATTCTAGCTATCATTTTGTAGAATGTACTAAATAAATAAAAGCTAGAATCTGATTGGTTTATCAAACCCGCCGGATACATTTACCCCATGATCTCATATCTTACATGGAACATACATAACACTGAAGGATAATCTCTCAATGCAAGTCTTCATTAAATATCTTATTACAGATCTTGAAACTATTGCAGCAAGTTTAAGGATCAACAGAGTCAGCCCAGTTCAATAGACTCAAAATTTGTGTCAAAGCTGAAAAATATTAATTTTTTCGGTCTGTATAGTCTGTAACTGCTGAACTATTAACTCTAATTCTACGTTCACATTTGCAGCTCGAAGATACAGGATGTCAGCATGAACTGTGTATCGTTTCAGTTTCTGCCAGAGCTGCATTTTACAGTATTTTAATAATGTTGACATTTTTAGAACCACTTCCTATATTTTCTTCCCATCTGAGCAACAGATATCTCATAAAATGCCACATTTAGTCACAACAAAATCTACACTATACAAAACTATAACGTAGCAAATACACAATGATACAAAAATAATGCAAGTAAGTTTTCCAGTGTACAGATTGTCTTGTTAGGTTTCATGTGTCTCGTTGTTTGCAGTATATTAGTGCGGAGTTTCCCAACCTTTGTCTAACACATTTCATTGTATGGCGAGAACCTCTTTAAACTGTGTCCTTTTATTCTAAGATTGTTTGTAAATGAATATATTAAGAAAAGCACCACAATTGTTTTGTATAAGTTTAATTGTTTCCTAGTAAAGGGTGAAGATCCCCTTAATTAAGGATCATGTCACCTGCAATAGATCAACAATCGCCTTCCCCCAAACGAGGATCTATAGACAAAGAGCAGAGACCTGGCTGTACACCAGGTCTTATTCTACCACAACCTTTATTAAGATTTCAGGATGATACGTCCTGCCAGACACCACTTACAACTGATCCTACAAAAATAATGTATATATCTTACTACGAACACACTGGATGACCTATCTAATTATACTCAGCACATCATGAGTATTGTGTCTCGATGATCTCAGCCGTAGACGTGTTCTCTGCTTGAGGTCATATATTATTAGTAGTACAGAAAATTGGTTTTGACTGATTTTATGAAGGGTAGAGAATGACAAATTTCTACTCTGCTAGTAAATAATTTCTCTGGTCTCCACTCGTCACTAAATGCAACTCAGTACACATTATATAGGACATCCGGGGAATAACATTTCATCACCCACAGAACACCCATCATTCTTTCTTATCAGATCACCCAGAGATCACCCATAATTATTTTATATCAGATCACCCATAATTCTTTCATATCAGATCACCCACAGATCACCCATAATTCGAAAAGTTTTAATATTGGGTTTAGTGGTTCTTTAATACACACAGCAAGATTCAAACTCAAAATAAACGTAATAAATGGCTATCATATCTCCCCAACTTCACTGAAGACACACCAAGCCTGTCACCCCAAGCTCGTGCTATCTCTGTTCACGCTCATACTTGCACCACTGCTCTGGAGGACTTCACATTACTGCCCTATCACCTCGTTTATATTCTGAATTACTCTTACCTCATCCATGGTAATATTGATCCCAGAATTTGTTTCCTTCTCTCTCCAACACCAGACTATCAGCATGTACCTAAGATGTTTACGTCTCATCGATTCCGAATTATCTGCCTCATATTTCCTGTTATTTTCAGATAAGGATGTGTTCCCTGTCTACGTCCGTACTCAAAGTCTTCTGAATTTCACTCAGCCCCAATTCCCAAATCTTATTCCATTTTCTGAGTTCCTTCAGGTTCCTGGGTTGAAATGTTTCTATGTCTCCTGCTCTCACCCATGGCTGATATGAGGAACGTTTGCCAGTTCATGGAGCCCATTGTCACCCTAAAAATGATGTCTACAAATATGATGGAGCTCAATACAATAAAGAGTAGAATATGTACTGTATAGATACACCCTGCGACAGGGGCTTGGTGGTTTTGGATGGTAACATTATCCTATTTCAGATACATGAGGCAGCTGCAACGTTACCCCAATTCTTATCCAAAGACTTCTCCACCATCCTCATCATAGCCTGTTCCAGTATTGCCACAAGAAGACTGCGGGAAGGCTTTCCCCAGGCTGGCCACTCTAATGTTACCTCCACTGAAGGACTTGGTCTATTGGATGTAATCCCTCACCCCTGTGGTTTCCTTAGATGTGTTCTTCTATCGGTGTCTCCATTATAGAAAATAAGCTTCTGCGATTTCACCTCTCGCTCCGTCTCTTATTCAAAGTTAAATTTTTCAAGCATTTGAAAACCTTCTCTAGCCAACATTACCAATTCTTCAGCTTCTATCCCATTCCTTCCAAAATTTGTAAATAATTCCTTCCTGATTTAATATCAGCTGCCGATACCTCAATATTAGGATGGTGTTAGATATGGGATTTGGTCACTGCTAGCTCAGGTAAACATGGGGCTAGGGAAAACAACTCGCCCAGCTCCTGACATTCACCTGAGGCTGTGGCTTCTCGAACCTGAACTTCTGAAGACCCCTCAGATACAGGAAGTGTTAAAAGGCAAATGCCCTCTACTCCTAAATACTCTAATGTATTATATGTGTTATATGTGTTATATGGAGCAGCCACAGACCACTACAACATGTACTTCTGTAACATCCACCCTAATTCCCCCAATCTCATAGGCAAACATCAGCCTGGCAGTCCCTAATACTGTTAATATGAACAGATAAGAGTCTTAACATGAGTCATGAAGACAGAGATCAAATTAAGAATAAAAGTCCTAATTATTACTCACCGCTCCATGAAATAACTGTCTGACCGACTCCATCTCACGTCCTGCAAACAGTGAGGGTGAGACATCAGATATCTGTGTTAAAGTGTATGTAACCCGCCCAAACCACAATCTACACATGAAGGACTAGCCCATGTGTGGAAATGTGGATAATGTCAACTTTATCCAAATTATTACTCTATCATATATGTAATACACTGGTGTAGTTGGACATTATTACATAGTGATACATGTGTAGCAGGATATTATTATATAATTATACAGGTGTAGCTGGATATTATTACATAATGATACAGGTATAGCTGGATATTATTATATAATTATACAGGTGTAGCTGGACATTATTACATAGTGATACAGGTATAGCTGGATATTATTATATAATTATACAGGTGTAGCTGGATATTATTACATAGTGATACAGGTGTAGCTGGATATTATTATACAATTATACAGGTGTAGCTGGATATTATTATATAATTATACAGGTGTAGCTGGATATTATTACATAGTGATACAGGTGTAGCTGGATATTATTATATAATTATACAGGTGTAGCGGGATATTATTATATAATTATACAGGTGTAGCTGGACATTATTACATAGTGATACAGGTATAGCTGGATATTATTATATAATTATACAGGTGTAGCTGGATATTATTACATAGTGATACAGGTGTAGATGGATATTATTATACAGTGATACAGCTGTAGATGGATATTATTACATAGTGATACAGGTGTAGCTGGATATTATTACATAGTGATACAGATGTAGATGGATATTATTATATAGTGATACAGATGTAGATGGATATTATTACATAGTGATACAGGTGTAGCTGGATATTATTACATAGTGATACAGAAGTAGATGGATATTATTATATAGTGATACAGAAGTAGATGGATATTATTATATAGTGTTACAGGTGTAGCTGGTTATTATTATATAGTGATAGAGATGTAGATGGATATTATTACATAGTGATGCAGGTGTAGATGGATATTATTACATAGTGATACAGGTGTAGATGGATATTATTACATAGTGATACAGGTGTAGCTGGATATTATTACATAGTGATACAGAAGTAGATGGATATTATTATATAGTGTTACAGGTGTAGCTGGTTATTATTATATAGTGATAGAGATGTAGATGGATATTATTACATAGTGATGCAGGTGTAGATGGATATTATTACATAGTGATACAGGTGTAGATGGATATTATTACATAGTGATACAGGTGTTGCTGAATATTATTACATAGTGATACAGGTGTAGCTGGATATTATTACATAGTGATACAGGTGTAGCTGGATATTATTATATAGTGATACAGATGTAGATGGATATTATTATATAGTGATACAGATGTAGATGGATATTATTACATAGTGATACAGGTGTAGCTGGATATTATAACACAGTGATACAGGTGTAGATGGATATTATTATATAGTGATACAGATGTAGATAAGTATTATTACATAGTGATACACGTGTTGCTGGATATTATTATATATTTATACAAATGTAGATGGATATTATTACATAGTGATACAGATGTAGATGGATATTATTATATAGTGATACAGATGTAGATGGATATTATTACATAGTGATACAGATGTAGATGGATATTATTACATAGTGATACAGATGTAGATGGATATTATTATATAGTGATACAGATGTAGATGGATATTATTACTTAGTGATACAGATGTAGATGGATATTATTACATAGTGATACAGATGTAGATAAGTATTATTACATAGTGATACACGTGTTGCTGGATATTATTATATATTTATACAGATGTAGATAGATATTATTACATAGTGATACAGATGTAGATGGATATTATTATATAGTGATACAGATGTAGATGGATATTATTACATAGTAATACAGATGTAGATGGATATTATTACATAGTGATACAGATGTAGATGGATATTATTACATAGTGATACAGATGTAGATGGATATTATTATATAGTGATACAGATGTAGATGGATATTATTACTTAGTGATACAGATGTAGATGGATATTATTACATAGTGATACAGATGTAGATAAGTATTATTACATAGTGATACACATGTTGCTGGATATTATTATATATTTATACAGATGTAGATGGATATTATTACATAGTGATACAGATGTAGATGGATATTATTATATAGTGATACAGATGTAGATGGATATTATTACATAGTGATACAGATGTAGATGGATATTATTACATAGTGATACAGATGTAGATGGTTATTATTACATAGTGATACAGATGTAGATGGATATTATTACTTAGTGATACAGATGTAGATGGTTATTATTACATAGTGGAACTGAGTAGTGTTTCTGAGAATCTGCCGGCTCAGCACATTCGGTGAAGTGTTGGATAACATTGCTCCACCACCCCTCCCCTCGCTATCCGTCCTATCCGGGGGAGTTAATTTCTCTGACACAGTCTGATCACAGATTTCTTGGAATTAGTAAGTTACACCGCGGCTATCTCTGGGACCAGATGAGTATAACGTAGATGGAATACAGTCTGTGATGAATACATCTTGTTACATCTCATTCACTGCTCTCAGGAAGAGGAAAACGTCTATTCTGAGCTTGAAAATCAAATATATCTGTTACTATGTATCTGTGTGATGTGTTGATCTGTGACCACATTTCATATTTCTCTATGTTTTCTTATTACAGTGAATCATTTTATTACTGATTTGTGCATAAAGTTTAAATAAATGTATTTATCCCCGTGTCATCTGTTATTAAATGATTAATAGATAAATCTTTGTGATATCACAGTTATCACGTGTCCCTCGGAATAAACCATTGTGCCAAGAGGCACAAACTGCGCATGGTGTAATACTACTGTTCTCCTCCACCGTACTGACCTCACACCGACATTATCATACTGCCACACTGACCTCACATCGTCATTATCATACTGCTACACTGACCTCACACCGTCATTATCATACTGCTACACAGACCTCACATCGTCATTATCATACTGCTATACTGACCTCACACCGTCATTATCATACTGCCACACTGACCTCACCCCGTCATTATCATACTGCTACACTGACCTCACACCGTCATTATCATACTGCTACACTGACCTCACACTGCTACACTGACCTCACCCCGTCATTATCATACGCCTACACTGACCTCACATCGTCATTATCATACTGCTACACTGACCTCACACCGTCATTATCATACTGCTACACTGACCTCACATCGTCATTATCATACTGCTACACTGACCTCACATCGTCATTATCATACTGCTACACTGACCTCACCCCGTCATTATCATACGCCTACACTGACCTTCCATCGTCATTATCATACTGCTACACTGACCTCACACCGTCATTATCATACTGCTACACTGACCTCACACCGTCTTTATCATACTGCTACACTGACCTCACACCGTCATTATCATACTGCTACACTGACCTCACATCGTCATTATCATACTGCTACACTGACCTCACACCGTCATTATCATACTGCTACACTGACCTCACACCGTCATTATCATACTGCTACACTGACCTCGCACCGTCATTATCATACTGCTACACTGACCTCACATCGTCATTATCATACTGCTACACTGACCTCACCCCGTCATTATCATACTGCTACACAGACCTCACATCGTCATTATCATACTGCTACACTGACCTCACACCGTCATTATCATACTGCTACACTGACCTCACACCGTCATTATCATACTGCTACACTGACCTCACATCGTCATTATCATACTGCTACACTGACCTCACCCCGTCATTATCACACTGCTACACTGACCTCACACCGTCATTATCATACCGCTACAGTGACCTCACATCGTCATTATCATACTGCTACACTGACCTCACACTACTACACTGACCTCACACCGTCATTATCATACTGCTACACTGACCTCACACTACTACACTGACCTCACACCGTCATTATCATACTGCTACACTGACCTCACATCGTCATTATCATACTGCTATACTGACCTCACACCGTCATTATCACACTGCTACACTGACCTCACACCGTCATTATCATACCGCTACACTGACCTCACATCGTCGTTATCATACTGCTACACTGACCTCACACTACTACACTGACCTCACACCGTCATTATCATACTGCTACACTGACCTCACATCGTCATTATCATACTGCTGCACTGACCTCACATCGTCATTATCATACTGCTATACTGACCTCACACCGTCATTATCATACTGCTACACTGACCTCACACTGCTACACTGACCTCACATCGTCATTATCATACTGCTACACTAACCTCACATCGTCATTATCATACTGCTACACTGACCTCACCCCGTCATTATCATACTGCTACACTGACCTCACCCCGTCATTATCATACTGCTAAACTGACCTCACACCGTCATTATCATACCGCTATACTGACCTCACACCGTCATTATCATACCGCTACACTGACCTCACCCCGTCATTATCATACTGCTACACTGACCTCACACCGTCATTATCATACTGCTACACTGACCTCACCCCGTCATTATCATACTGCTACACTGACCTCACACCGTCATTATCATACTGCTACACTGACCTCACATCGTCATTATCATACTGCTACACTGACCTCACACCGTCATTATCACACTGCTACACTGACCTCACATCGTCATTATCATACTGCTACACTGACCTCACACCGTCATTATCATACTGCTACACTGACCTCACATCGTCATTATCATACTGCTACACTGACCTCACCCCGTCATTATCACACTGCTACACTGTCCTCACACCGTCATTATCATACCGCTACACTGACCTCACATCGTCATTATCATACTGCTACACTGACCTCACACTACTACACTGACCTCACACCGTCATTATCATACTGCTACACTGACCTCACATCGTCATTATCATACTGCTATACTGACCTCACACCGTCATTATCACACTGCTACACTGACCTCACACCGTCATTATCATACCGCTACACTGACCTCAAATCGTCATTATCATACTGCTACACTGACCTCACACTACTACACTGACCTCACACCGTCATTATCATACTGCTACACTGACCTCACATCGTCATTATCATACTGCAACACTGACCTCACATCGTCATTATCATACTGCTATACTGACCTCACACCGTCATTATCATACTGCTACACTGACCTCACACTGCTACACTGACCTCACATCGTCATTATCATACTGCTACACTGACCTCACATCGTCATTATCATACTGCTACACTGACCTCACCCCGTCATTATCATACTGCTACACTGACCTCACCCCGTCATTATCATACTGCTATACTGACCACACCATCATTATCATACTGCTTTACTGACTTCACACCGTCATTATCATACCGCTACACTGACCTCACCCCGTCATTATCATACTGCTACACTGACCTCACACCGTCATTATCATACTGCTACACTGACCTCACCCCGTCATTATCATACTGCTACACTGACCTCACACCGTCATTATCATACTGCTACACTGACCTCACCCCGTCATTATCACACTCCTACACTGACCTCACACCGTCACTATCATACCGCTACACTGACCTTACCCCGTCATTATCATACTGCTACACTGACCTCACACCGTCATTATCATACTGCTACACTGACCTCACACCGTCATTATCATACTGCTACACTGACCTCACATCATCATTATCATACTGCTACACTGACCTCACCCCGTCATTATCATACTGCTACACTGACCTCACCTCGTCATTATCATACTGCTACACTGACCTCACACCGTCATTATCATACTGCTACACTGACCTCACACCATCATTATCATACTGCTACACTGACCTCACACCGTCATTATCATACTGCTACACTGACCTCACACACTCATTATCACACTGCTACACTGACCTCACCTCGTCATTATCATACTGCTACACTGACCTCACCCCGTCATTATCATACTGCTACACTGACCTCACACTGCTACACTGACCTCACCTCGTCATTATCATACTGCTACACTGACCTCACATCGTCATTATCATACTGCTACACTGACCTCACACCGTCATTATCATACTGCTACACTGACCTCACACCGTCATTATCATACCGCTACACTGACCTCACACCGTCATTATCATACCGCTACACTGACCTCACCTCGTCATTATCATACTGCTACACTGACCTCACACCGTCATTATCATACCGATACACTGACCTCACACCGTCATTATCATACCGCTACACTGTCCTCACACATCATTATCATACTGCTATACTGACCTCACACTACTACACTGACCTCACCCTGTCATTATCATACTGCTACACTGACCTCACACCGTCATTATCATACCGCTACACTGACCTCACACCGTCATTATCATACTGCTACACTGACCTCACACTGCTACACTGACCTCACACCGTCATTATCATACTGCTATACTGACCTCACACTACTACACTGTCCTCACACATCATTATCATACTGCTACACTGACCTCACCCTGTCATTATCATACTGCTACACTGACCTCACACCGCCATTATCATACTGCTATACTGACCTCACACTGCTACACTGACCTCACACCGTCATTATCATACCGCTACACTGACCTCACACCGTCATTATCATACTGCTACACTGACCTCACCCCGTCATTATCATACTGCTACACTGACCTCACACCGTCATTATCATACTGCTATACTGACCTCACACTACTACACTGTCCTCACACATCATTATCATACTGCTACACTGACCTCACACTGCTACACTGACCTCACCCTGTCATTATCATACTGCTACACTGACCTCACACCGTCATTATCATACTGCTATACTGACCTCACACTACTACACTGTCCTCACACATCATTATCATACTGCTACACTGACCTCACACTGCTACACTGACCTCACCCTGTCATTATCATACTGCTACACTGACCTCACACCGTCATTATCATACTGCTATACTGACCTCACACTGCTACACTGACCTCACACCGTCATTATCATACTGCTACACTGACCTCACACGTCATTATCATACTGCTACACTGACCTCACATCGTCATTATCATACTGCTACACTGACCTCACATCGTCATTATCATACTGCTACACTCACCTCACACCGTCATTATCATACTGCTACACTGACCTCAAACATCATTATCATACTGCTACACTGACCTCACCCAGTCATTATCATACTGCTACACTGACCTCACACCGTCATTATCATACTGCTACACTGACCTCACACCGTCATTATCATACTGCTACACTGATCTCACCCCGTCATTATCATACTGCTACACTGACCTCACACCGTCATTATCACACTGCTACACTGACCTCACCTCGTCATTATCATACCGCTACACTGACCTCACACCGTCATCATACCGCTACACTGACCTCACATCGTCATTATCATACCGCTACACTGACCTCACACCGTCATTATCATACTGCTACACTGCCCTCACACCGTCATCATACTGCTACACTGACCTCACATCGTCATTATCATACCGCTACACTGACCTCACACCGTCATTATCATACGCCTACACTGACCTCACACCGTCATTATCATACTGCTACACTGACCTCACCCCGTCATTATCATACTGCTACACTGACCTCACACCGTCATTATCATACTGCTATACTGACCTCACACCGTCATTATCATACTGCTACACTGACCTCTCACCGTCATTATCATACCGCTACACTGACCTCTCACCGTCATTATCATACCGCTACACTGACCTCACACCGTCATTATCATACTGCTACACTGACCTCACCCCGTCATTATCATACCGCTACACTGACCTCACACCGTCATTATCATACTGCTACACTAACCTCACATCGTCATTATCATACTGCTACACTGACCTCACACTGCTACACTGACCTCACACCGTCATTATCATACTGCTACACTGACCTCACACCGTCATTATCATACTGTTACACTGACCTCACACCGTCATTATCATACTGTTACACTGACCTCACACCGTCATTATCATACTGCTACACTGACCTCACCTCGTCATTATCATACTGCTACACTGACCTCACCCCGTCATTATCATACTGCTACACTGACCTCACACCGTCATTATCACACTGCTACACTGACCTCACATCGTCATTATCATACTGTTACACTGACCTCACACCGTCATTATCATACTGTTACACTGACCTCACACCGTCATTATCATACTGTTACACTGACCTCACACCGTCATTATCATACCGCTACACTGACCTCACCTCGTCATTATCATACCGCTACACTGACCTCACCTCGTCATTATCATACCGCTACACTGACCTCACACTGCTACACTGACCTCACACCGTCATTATCATACTGCTACACTGACCTCACACCGTCATTATCATACTGTTACACTGACCTCACACCGTCATTATCATACTGTTACACTGACCTCACACCGTCATTATCATACCGCTACACTGACCTCACCTCGTCATTATCATACCGCTACACTGACCTCACCTCGTCATTATCATACCGCTACACTGACCTCACACCGTCATTATCATACTGCTACACTGACCTCACCCCGTCATTATCATACCGCTACACTGACCTCACACCGTCATTATCATACTGCTACACTGACCTCACCCTGTCATTATCATACTGCTACACTGACCTCACACCGTCATTATCACACTGCTACACTGACCTCACACCGTCATTATCATACTGTTACACTGACCTCACCTCGTCATTATCATACTGCTACACTGACCTCACACTGCTACACTGACCTCACATCGTCATTATCATACTGCTACACTGACCTCACACTGCTACACTGACCTCACACCATCATTATCATACTGCTACACTGACCTCACACCGTCATTATCATACTGCTACACTGACCTCACACCGTCATTATCATACTGTTACACTGACCTCACCTCGTCATTATCATACCGCTACACTGACCTCACCTCGTCATTATCATACCGCTACACTGACCTCACCTCGTCATTATCATACCGCTACACTGACCTCACACCGTCATTATCATACTGCTACACTGACCTCACCCCGTCATTATCATACCGCTACACTGACCTCACACCGTCATTATCATACTGCTACACTGACCTCACCCTGTCATTATCATACTGCTACACTGACCTCACACCGTCATTATCACACTGCTACACTGACCTCACACCGTCATTATCATACTGCTACACTGACCTCACACCGTCATTATCATACTGTTACACTGACCTCACCTCGTCATTATCATACTGCTACACTGACCTCACACCGTCATTATCATACTGCTACACTGACCTCACACCGTCATTATCATACTGCTACACTGACCTCACCCCGTCATTATCATACCGCTACACTGACCTCACACCGTCATTATCATACTGCTACACTAACCTCACATCGTCATTATCATACTGCTACACTGACCTCACACTGCTACACTGACCTCACACCGTCATTATCATACTGCTACACTGACCTCACACCGTCATTATCACACTGCTACACTGACCTCACACCGTCATTATCATACTGTTACACTGACCTCACCTCGTCATTATCATACTGCTACACTGACCTCACACTGCTACACTGACCTCACATCGTCATTATCATACTGCTACACTGACCTCACACTGCTACACTGACCTCACACCATCATTATCATACTGCTACACTGACCTCACACCGTCATTATCATACTGTTACACTGACCTCACCTCGTCATTATCATACCGCTACACTGACCTCACCTCGTCATTATCATACCGCTACACTGACCTCACACCGTCATTATCATACTGCTACACTGACCTCACCCCGTCATTATCATACCGCTACACTGACCTCAAACCGTCATTATCATACTGCTACACTGACCTCACCCTGTCATTATCATACTGCTACACTGACCTCACACCGTCATTATCACACTGCTACACTGACCTCACACCGTCATTATCATACTGCTACACTGACCTCACACCGTCATTATCATACTGTTACACTGACCTCACCTCGTCATTATCATACTGCTACACTGACCTCACACCGTCATTATCACACTGCTACACTGACCTCACACCGTCATTATCATACTGCTACACTGACCTCACACCGTCATTATCATACTGTTACACTGACCTCACCTCGTCATTATCATACCGCTACACTGACCTCACACCGTCATTATCATACTGCTACACTGACCTCACCCCGTCATTATCATACCGCTACACTGACCTCACCCCGTCATTATCATACTGCTACACTGACCTCACACCGTCATTATCATACTGCTACACTGACCTCACCCTGTCATTATCATACTGCTACACTGACCTCACACCGTCATTATCATACTGCTACACTGACCTCACCCCGTCATTATCATACCGCTACACTGACCTCACACCGTCATTATCATACTGCTACACTAACCTCACATCGTCATTATCATACTGCTACACTGACCTCACACTGCTACACTGACCTCACACCGTCATTATCATACTGCTACACTGACCTCACACCGTCATTATCACATTGCTACACTGACCTCACACCGTCATTATCATACTGTTACACTGACCTCACCTCGTCATTATCATACTGCTACACTGACTTCACACTGCTACACTGACCTCACATCGTCATTATCATACTGCTACACTGACCTCACACTGCTACACTGACCTCACACCATCATTATCATACTGCTACACTGACCTCACACCGTCATTATCATACTGTTACACTGACCTCACCTCGTCATTATCATACTGCTACACTGACCTCACCTCGTCATTATCATACCGCTACACTGACCTCACACCGTCATTATCATACTGCTACACTGACCTCACCCCGTCATTATCATACCGCTACACTGACCTCAAACCGTCATTATCATACTGCTACACTGACCTCACACCGTCATTGTCACACTGCTACACTGACCTCACCCCGTCATTATCACACTGCTACACTGACCTCACACCGTCATTATCATACTGCTACACTGACCTCACACCGTCATTATCATACTGCTACACTGACCTCACACCGTCATTATCATACTGCTACACTGACCTCACCCCGTCATTATCATACTGCTACACTGACCTCACACCGTCATTATCATACTGCTACACTGACCTCACCCCGTCATTATCATACTGCTACACTGACCTCACCCTGTCATTATCATACTGCTACACTGACCTCACCCTGTCATTATCATACCGCTACACTGACCTCACCCCGTCATTATCATACCGCTACACTGACCTCACACCGTCATTATCATACCGCTACACTGACCTCACCCCGTCATTATCATACCGCTACACTGACCTCACCCCGTCATTATCATACTGCTACACTGACCTCACACCGTCATTATCATACTGCTACACTGACCTCACCCTGTCATTATCATACTGCTACACTGACCTCACCCTGTCATTATCATACTGCTACACTGACCTCACACCGTCATTATCATACTGCTACACTGACCTCACACCGTCATTATCATACTGCTACACTGACCTCACCCCGTCATTATCATACTGCTACACTGACCTCACACCGTCATTATCATACTGCTACACTGACCTCACACCGTCATTATCATACTCCTGCACTGACCTCACATCATTATCATTCCGCTACACTGACCTCACCTCGTCATTATCATACTGCTACACTGACCTCACACTGCTACACTGACCTCACCCTGTCATTATCATACTGCTACACTGACCTCACACCATCATTATCATACTGCTACACTGACCTCACCTCGTCATTATCATACTGCTACACTGACCTCACACTGCTACACTGACCTCACCCTGTCATTATCATACTGCTACACTGACCTCACACCGTCATTATCATACTGCTACACTGACCTCACACCGTCATTATCATACTGCTACACTGACCTCACCCCGTCATTATCATACTGCTACACTGACCTCACACCGTCATTATCATACTGCTACACTGACCTCACCCCGTCATTATCATACTGCTACACTGACCTCACCCCGTCATTATCATACCGCTACACTGACCTCACCCCGTCATTATCATACCGCTACACTGACCTCTCACCGTCATTATCATACCGCTACACTGACCTCACACCGTCATTATCATACTGCTACACTGACCTCACCCCGTCATTATCATACTGCTACACTGACCTCACCTCGTCATTATCATACTGCTACACTGACCTCACCTCGTCATTATCATACCGCTACACTGACCTCACCCTGTCATTATCATACCGCTACACTGACCTCACCCCGTCATTATCATACTGCTACACTGACCTCACCTCGTCATTATCATACTGCTACACTGACCTCACCTCGTCATTATCATACTGCTACACTGACCTCACCCCGTCATTATCATACTGCTACACTGACCTCACCTCGTCATTATCATACTGCTACACTGACCTCACCTCGTCATTATCATACTGCTACACTGACCTCACCCTGTCATTATCATACTGCTACACTGACCTCACCCCGTCATTATCATACTGCTACACTGACCTCACCCCGTCATTATCATACTGCTACACTGACCTCACACCGTCATTATCATACTGCTACACTGACCTCACCCTGTCATTATCATACTGCTACACTGACCTCACACCGTCATTATCATACCGCTACACTGACCTCACACCGTCATTATCATACCGCTACACTGACCTCACACCGTCATTATCATACCGCTACACTGACCTCACACCGTCATTATCATACTGCTACACTGACCTCACACCGTCATTATCACACTGCTACACTGACCTCACACCGTCATTATCACACTGTTACACTGACCTCACCTCGTCATTATCATACTGCTACACTGACCTCACACCGTCATTATCATACTGTTACACTGACCTCACCTCGTCATTATCATACTGCTACACTGACCTCACACCGTCATTATCATACTGCTACACTGACCTCACACCGTCATTATCATACTGCTACACTGACCTCACCCCGTCATTATCATACTGCTACACAGACCTCACACCGTCATTATCATACTGCTACACTGACCTCACACCGTCATTATCATACTGTTACACTGACCTCACCTCGTCATTATCATACTGCTATACTGACCTCACACCGTCATTATCATACCGCTACACTGACCTCACCTCGTCATTATCATACTGCTACACTGACCTCACACCGTCATTATCATACTGTTACACTGACCTCACCTCGTCATTATCATACTGCTATACTGACCTCACACCGTCATTATCATACTGCTACACTGACCTCACACCGTCATTATCATACCGCTACACTGACCTCACACCGTCATTATCATACCGCTACACTGACCTCACCCCGTCATTATCATACTGCTACACTGACCTCACCCTGTCATTATCATACTGCTACACTGACCTCACCCTGTCATTATCATACTGCTACACTGACCTCACACCGTCATTATCATACTGCTACACTGACCTCACCCTGTCATTATCATACTGCTACACTGACCTCACCCTGTCATTATCATACTGCTACACTGACCTCACACCGTCATTATCATACTGCTACACTGACCTCACCCTGTCATTATCATACTGCTACACTGACCTCACCCTGTCATTATCATACTGCTACACTGACCTCACCCCGTCATTATCATACTGCTACACTGACCTCACACCGTCATTATCATACTGCTACACTGACCTCACCCTGTCATTATCATACTGCTACACTGACCTCACACCGTCATTATCATACTGCTACACTGACCTCACACCGTCATTATCATACCGCTACACTGACCTCACACCGTCATTATCATACCGCTACACTGACCTCACACCGTCATTATCATACTGCTACACTGACCTCACACCGTCATTATCATACTGCTACACTGACCTCACACCGTCATTATCACACTGCTACACTGACCTCACACCGTCATTATCATACTGTTACACTGACCTCACCTCGTCATTATCATACTGCTACACTGACCTCACACCGTCATTATCATACTGTTACACTGACCTCACCTCGTCATTATCATACCGCTACACTGACCTCACCCTGTCATTATCATACCGCTACACTGACCTCACACCGTCATTATCATACTGCTACACTGACCTCACACCGTCATTATCACACTGCTACACTGACCTCACCTCGTCATTATCATACTGCTACACTGACCTCACACCGTCATTATCATACTGTTACACTGACCTCACCTCGTCATTATCATACTGCTATACTGACCTCACACCGTCATTATCATACTGCTACACTGACCTCACACCGTCATTATCATACTGCTACACTGACCTCACACCGTCATTATCATACCGCTACACTGACCTCACCCCGTCATTATCATACTGCTACACTGACCTCACCCCGTCATTATCATACTGCTACACTGACCTCACACCGTCATTATCATACTCCTGCACTGACCTCACATCATTATCATTCCGCTACACTGACCTCACACCGTCATTATCATACTCCTGCACTGACCTCACACCGTCATTATCACATTGCTACACTGACCTCACACCGTCATTATCATACTGTTACACTGACCTCACCTCGTCATTATCATACTGCTACACTGACTTCACACTGCTACACTGACCTCACACCGTCATTATCACATTGCTACACTGACCTCACACCGTCATTATCATACTGTTACACTGACCTCACCTCGTCATTATCATACTGCTACACTGACCTCACCCTGTCATTATCATACTGCTACACTGACCTCACCCTGTCATTATCATACCGCTACACTGACCTCACCCCGTCATTATCATACTGCTACACTGACCTCACACCGTCATTATCATACTGCTACACTGACCTCACCCTGTCATTATCATACTGCTACACTGACCTCACACCGTCATTATCATACTGCTACACTGACCTCACACCGTCATTATCATACCGCTACACTGACCTCACACCGTCATTATCATACCGCTACACTGACCTCACACCGTCATTATCATACTGCTACACTGACCTCACACCGTCATTATCATACTGCTACACTGACCTCACACCGTCATTATCACACTGCTACACTGACCTCACACCGTCATTATCATACTGTTACACTGACCTCACCTCGTCATTATCATACTGCTACACTGACCTCACACCGTCATTATCATACTGTTACACTGACCTCACCTCGTCATTATCATACTGCTATACTGACCTCACACCGTCATTATCATACTGCTACACTGACCTCACACCGTCATTATCATACTGCTACACTGACCTCACACCGTCATTATCATACCGCTACACTGACCTCACCCCGTCATTATCATACTGCTACACTGACCTCACCCCGTCATTATCATACTGCTACACTGACCTCACACCGTCATTATCATACTCCTGCACTGACCTCACATCATTATCATTCCGCTACACTGACCTCACACCGTCATTATCATACTCCTGCACTGACCTCACAACGTCATTATCATACCGCTACACTGACCTCACGGGCTGTGATCTTGTCATACTGACTTATAACGTCGTCCAGTAATAGTAAAGGGAGGGCTGACTCAGCTCAGCAGGCTATTAAGAACATTTTAAGGGTACATAATGCAGATGGCCCAGTGACACATCCCCAGGTAACTCACTATGGGACCAGCAGGGGGGGCAGATGCTCCCTTCCCCCCCAGCCCAGCCCGCCTCTGCCCTTTATACTAGAGGACATTAATCTGGCATAGTGACTGCTGGTGGCCACACATGGTGAGAGATCATAAAGTCATATCAGTTCTGATGTAAAGAGTGTAAGCTCTTAGGGCAAGTGATAGCATTTACAATCTCTGTATTGGTTATATGTACATAGTGTGAGTGTAATAACACAGCTATATGTAGCTGTACAGGATGTACATACACAGTCTATATCTATGTGTACCGTTATATCGTGCTCGTCTGGTCTGTGGGTGGGGTCCCGGATATCTATATATATATAGGGTGTACCCCTCTATCATCTCACACTACATGAAGATGTAGGGTATACTTACACAGAACTAAATATCACAGGTTATTGTTTTGTTCTACAAACATATAATTCTTTCATCGGTATGTGGTATAATTATTATTACTGCTAGCGTGCTTTATTATTATTATTTTTTTATTATTATTAATATTATTATGTCTATTACTGTGCTATTTTATTATTCTGTCTAGTACTGTGCTATATTATTATATCTACTAGTGTGTTATATTATTATATCTATTACTGTATTATTATTCTGTCTAGTACTGTGTTATATTATTATTATTATTATTATTATTATTATATTTGTTACTGTGTTATTTTATTATTATTATTTCTAGTACTGTGTTATATTATATCTATTACAGTGTTATATTATTATATCTTGTATAAATATATTTATTATTATTATTATTACTGTGTTATATTATTATTATTCTATCTAGGACCAAAAAACCCAGGGAAAGGGCGCTCATGGTGTAGTAATTAATGGACAATCAATGAAACTATTGAATGTAAGCAGCGTACATTTTTCAAATAAAGATAAAGCCTATCTGTCAAATGCTGGATAGATGTACTACGGGCAGGATCCTCAGCTCTCACTTATAATCACTTCATTATCTGTGAAGGAAATACACATCGAGAAGACAATCGCCCATGTTTAAAATCATTTAAAACAGCCAATTGTTATTTTTAAGCAAGGTTAAAGAATTTTTACAAAAGGTAGTATAAGAACAGCGTTTATCTGAGTCCACAGTGATGTTGATACCACGGAGGGACACTGGAGCTGTCCGGATCAGCAGGTGAAACTGTTCCACAAATATTGCACCGCCAGTAAAAATCACTCTAAAAAATGACATTGTGAGCACAAAACTCTACATGTTTCGTTCTCCTGAGCTTCATCATGGGTATGATTTGTCCTCACAACCCTCAGTTTTAAACACAAAGTCTATTACATGAACCAATCAAATGCCACTTCATAATCTGTTAATTACTCCACTGCTGTTACTCTACACCTTTCACTAAAAATCTAGTTTACACAATACTCCATATATATATTTTCCCCAAAAACAATTGTATGTAAATGTTGCGTTGCTATCAGGGAGACATAAAGAAATCTATATCCAAATGAATTTGTATCTAACGCATTCCTCTCAATGCTCTCTCACACCTCCACACATTAACACAATGATGTATATAAACGAAGCAATACGTTTTTTCTTAAAGTAACAATCCATTTAGACAACACTTCCAATAAACCCCTATCAGACCAGACGACGTACTATTCCTAAATCGATAATATACACTCCTTATATGAACTCGTAACTCCCACTGTCAACTTAACAAATGTAACTCACTGTGAAAACCCCTTTTCTTTTATCTCTTCTTCTTCTCTACTGAGAACCAATTCATTCAATCAGTACCATCATGTATCTCCTACTAAAACCCAACAACAAAACATTCCTGGATGTTAAATGAGGGTCGGTCGATTAATGAAAAATCACTCAAACATCCACCTATACCCATACTAAATCTGATAAAAATCTATAAGACCACTAACCACAAACACTTATCTTATATTTAAATCAATGAGAACCTAGTAAAATAAACCATGAGGAAAGTCCCAATATTACATGAATAGCTCATTATTATTATTATTCTGTCTAGTACTGTGTTATATTATTATATCTACTAGTGTGTTATATTATTATATCTATTACTGTATTATTATTCTATCTACTAGTGTGTTATATTATTATATCTACTAGTGTGTTATATTATTATATCTACTAGTGTGTTATATTATTCTATCTGTTTCACATATTATTGTGTTGGTAACACCAAATTATTATGGTGTTATATTATTATTATTATTATATATTACTATGTCATATCATTATCATTGGAATTAATAAATCTAATAAAGTGTTATATTATCATAATATCTATTATTGTGTTATATTTGTTATATATTTATTGCTGTATTATATTATTATATCTATTAATGTGCTATACTATTATACAACTATTATTCCCTTGGGTGTTATAGTTAGAATGATTACATTTATAAGTATTATATTATAGGATTGTTATATCTATTACTGTGTTATATTATTATTATTATATGTATAAGGTTATATTATATAATTATTACATATATAGGTGTTATATTACAGGATTATTACATCTATAGGTGTTATATTACAGGATTATTACATCTATAGGTGTTATATTATGATATATTGATATATGATATTATGATATATTATGATGTGAATGAGTTCTCTGTACAGCGCTGCGGAATTAGTGGTGCTATATATAAATAATAAATGATGATGATGAAGATATTATAGGATTTTTACATATATAGGTGTCATAATGTAGAATTATTACATCTATATATGTTATATTACAGAATTATTACATTTATAGGTGTTATATTACAGGATTATTACAGCTATATCTGTTGTATTACAGTATTATAATATACATTATACTATGATAGGAATGTCCTCACATCACTCTGCAGGGGGCGCTGTTGATGTTGCTCTCTATACCCTGCATAGACAGTAACATAATGAGATGACTGAGTGTACACCCCCCGCAGCACTCAGTGTACATGTCTACACATGGTGGTTCTGCTGGAGAGCAGGGTGTGACCGGCCGTTGTCTCAGTACCGTGTGTCTGACATAGATTAGGCGTAGATCCTAGCGTGTTATGTGTAGATGTCCTGTGTGTAGAACTATGTCATAATTCCCCTTTATATAATAAACCCCTGGATTACTATATATACTGTCTAATATCCGGAGTCATTACAGTGAGTCACCGGGCAGCTCTCTCCCTCCTCACAGAACCACTGACAATTATTGGTGGGGGTCACAAGGTAAGGACCCACATACTAGTATACGGAAGAGGGGGATTAACACCCTGAACCAAAGAAGGAAACCCGCTTTAAATGCCAGGAGATGCCAACCTCCGCATCATGTGACCTCTTCCACATCACGTGACCTCCTCCGCATCACGTGACCTCATCCACATCACGTGATCTCCTCTGCATCATGTGACCTCATCCCGTCCCCTCTTCCGCATCCCGTCCCCTCTTCCGCATCCCGTCACCTCTTCCACATCACGTGACCACCTCCACATCACGTGACCTCATCCGCATCACGTGACCTCCACCGCATCCCGTCCCCTCTTCCGCATCCGTCACCTCTTCCGCATCACGTGACCTCCTCTGCATCACGTCCCCTCTTCTGTATCCCGTCCCCTCTTCCGCATCCGTCACCTCTCCCACATCAAGTGACCTCCTGTGCATCATGTCCCCTCTTCCGTATCTCGTCACCTTTTCTGTATCTCGTCACCTCTTCCGCATCCCGTCACCTCTTCCGCCTCCCGTCACCTCTTCCGCCTCCCGTCACCTCTTCCGCATCAGATGACCTCCTCTGCATCACGTCCCCTCTTCCGTACCCGGTCACCTCTTCCGCATCCCGTCAAATCTTCCGCATCACGTCACCTCCTCCGCATCACGTCACCTCCTCCGCATCACGTGACTTCCTCCGCATCCCGTCTTCTCTTCCGCATCCCATCACCTCTTCCACATCACGTGGCCTCCTCTGCATCACGTCCCCTATTCCGTATCCCGTCACATCTTCCGCATCTCGTCACCTCTTCCGCATCCCGTCACTTCTTCCACATCACGTGACCTCCTCTGCATCAGGTCCAATCTTCCGTATCCCGTCACCTCTTCCGCATCCCGTCACCTCTCCACATCATGTGACCACCTCCGCATCACGTGACCTCCTCCGCAACCCTACCCTCTTCCGTATCCCATCACCTCTTCCATATCCCGTCTCGTCTTCCGCATCCCGCCACGTCTTCCGCATCCCGTCACCTCTTCCACTTCACGTGCCCTCCTCTGCATCACGTCCCCTCTTCCGTATCCCGTCACTTCTTCCGCATCCCGTCACCTCTTCCGCATCCCGTCACCTCTTCCGCATCCGGTGACCTCCTCTGCATCACGTCCCCTCTTCCGTATCCCGTCACCTCTTCCGTATCCCGTCACCTCTTCCGCACCCCGTCACCTCTTCCGCATCCCGTCACCTCTTCCGCATCACGTGACCTCCTCCGCATCACTTGACCTCCTTCGTATCCCGTCCCCTCTTCCGCATCCCATCACCTCTTCCACATCACGTGACCTCCTCTGCACAACGTCCCCTATTCCGCATCCCGTCACTTCTTCCACATCACGTAACGTCCTCTGCATCAGGTCCAATCTTCCGTATCCCGTCACCTCTTCCGCATCCCGTCACCTCTTCCACATCATGTGACCACCTCCGCATCACGTGACCTCATCCGCATCACATGACCGCCTCCGCAACCCGTCACCTCTTCCATATCCCGTCACGTCTTCCGCATCCCGCCACATCTTCCGCATCCCGTCACCTCTTCCACATCACGTGACCTCCTCTGCATCACATCCCCTCTTCCGTATCCCGTCACTTCTTCCGCATCCCGTCACCTCTTCCGCATTACGTGACCACCTCTGCATCACATGACCTCATCCGCATCACATGACCTCTTCCGTTTTCCGTCACCTCTTCCGCATACCGTCACCTCTTTCGCATCACGTGACCTCCTCTGCCTCACGTGACCTCTTCCGCATCCCGCCACCCCTTCCCCATCCTGTCACCCCTTCCGCATCACGTGACCTCCTCTGCATCCCGTCACCTCTTCCGCATCACATCAGCTCCTCCGAACCACATGACCTCCTCTGCTTCCCGGCACCTCCTCCGCATCACGTGACGTCCTCCGCATCATGTGATTAGCAGAAAACCACAGTTTATCAATAATCCATATTGCACATCGTTATCCCAATTTTTAACATGATACCAATAGAAACCGTCAGATGTACTAAGCCGCCAGTGTGCTCACCCCTGGGGACATGACATAATATAGAGGTGACTGTGAGACGCTGTTTGAGCGATCTCACCGTTGATAATACAGGAGAAGACATCACTGACTTATTATGACAAACCTCATTTATAGCTTTTGTGGACAAAGTGAATTTATAATTGACTTATGGGGCAAATTTAATTTTTCATTATATTAAGGAGGAAATATTATTGTATTATTATATTATGGGGTCAATAGGAATAATACATAATAACAGGGCAATAATATCTGATTGCTAATGGGGGCAATCATTATTTATGATGGGGCAGACATGTGACACTACAAGTATTAGCATATAGTTGCACCAAAGTGCATGCTGGCACTTGTAGTTCCCCTCGCTGGTTTACAGACAAAAAAAAGACATTTTATGTATAATGATATATAGAATGCGTTAATGGCACAACGCAGTCATTATTCATTTCATCGTTCTATATAGTTAGTTGTCCCATCACAATCGTTAGTGTCTTACACCCGTAACTGGGTGCAGTCCGTGAGACGACAACTAACGGGTGTATATGAGCTGATACTTTATATTACTGAATTGTGTTACAATGCGACATATCTGTGCACATCCTGGGAAAGAGGAGGGGGGTAAGGATATAGCTGATTATAGAAAGCTGAATATTCCAGGCTACATAGCTTAGGATACAAGTCACTGAGTGAATGTGTCTTCAACTAACAGGACAGTGCTCCTGATGTTCCTCCCTCGCCCCCTCCCTAGAGTAGTGATGCAGCACTGGATATTCTAGACACAACCCTCCATGTTGTCACGTCCGTGGCTTCTGTGTCGCGCGTTATGACACACAAATATGACTCCCTTGTAGGTGTGCACTGTACATGGCTGGGCACACAGTGAACGCCATTTTTTGTGAAATAAAAAGGAAATACTGTCTGTTTTATGTGCTATTTCCGGATAAAGACATATCTAGATGGGATGCTGTGAGTTTGTTTACATACAGCAGGGAGCCATGTCCGCTCCTCGTGGTCCCTTCTGGAATTCAGCGGACGAACATGGACACTTTGTAAACAACAGTCATGTTAACGCAGTTTTTGATTGGCTCCTTGGCAGTGCTCAGAAAAGCCTTGCGAGAGCTTCGTGAGGGCACCAGCCGCATCTAGCACCCCCCCCCCCCCCCCCACATAGCGCTAGAGCGCCCGGCAATGCCAAGTTTTTTGGAATAACCCACATATCCCTTACGACAAAACCTTAATAAAGAACATCTATTACATAGGAAGCCTTCAGAACTCAATGGACACAACTCAATATGTGACTTAATTATTCTGTATTTGACCATATATAATTTTGCAGCAGTTCACATTTGTGGCTGTAACTTAGGGATTAGTCATTTACTAAACAGATTTTATTTTCTGCTCAAAGTTTGTTTGACAATCGATTTAGTGGCTACAGAATAAAAATAAAGTTACATCACTGATCTTGTGACCGCAATAATAATTTAAACATTTTTCAGATTGTTACTAAATAACGGTTCCGTATCACAAGAAGTATTTGTCACTTAGTTTATATCAGTGCTCGGTAATATTTCCCCGGATGACTTGTAATTTAGATGAGGATTACGGATAAAGGGAGTTGGGGACGGGGTACGGTCGTAGGATGTTACAGATCAGAGTGTGATGGTGATAAGTATTGTAGTGATAGATGCTGGGAATATCCTACCAGACTGGAAAATCTAATGCCTGATCCTCTGGAATAACTTTTCCTGTTATACCTCTTAGACACGCACACACGTATGTACAGACCCCCTTACCCGGCTACAGACATGTAACGTAGACACACAACTCACCTCTGTTGTACTATCCTCAACATTTGCAATGAAAAACCGAAAAAAGTTCAAATAAAGCAAAGTCCAGCCAGCAGCGAGCCACGGTCTCTCCAATCTCAGAGTGTTGTGTACACACAGACAGTCAATAGAGACAGCTCTACCATTCCTCCCAGATAAGGCCGCCTCATTTAGGACCCCGCTCCAATGTGTTGGATCTGTGTTTGTCCCGCTGGTGAAGGTTGGAGTCCCAGCCTCGTGTCTGCACGCCTCTGGCACCGAGACGGGTGATAGGGCCACTCATCCGCTAATTATTACCCCAAACGATGCCTCCAGATGAACTGAAAATACTTTTAATACACTCAGACTGATAAAAACAGTTACAGCTGTCAAACAAACTCTTTTAAACAGCGATACATTTATATGTGTAAAGTCTCATCACACAGAGGCAGAGACTAGATTGTGATATGAAGTCCACCACCGCTGGTATATAGAGAGAGGGAGAGAAGTCTGAGCGATACGTGTAAGACCACCAAGGAATGGGTCCAGGGATGGGGGGTAAAGTCTAACTAAGCCTCAATAACCGTATTGCCACCAGGGTCCCCTCTCTCAAACAAGGCAAAATATACCCACTGCACTACAGCAAGTAAAGTAGAGCCAGTATACATACAAATGTGCATACAAAATGCTACCATATGCATCAGAAGACCGCAAGTTATTCAGCAAGCTACGGCAATCCCAGCTATGTTAACAACATCCAGACTTTATCTGGAGGATGAATTATAAATTTAATTTGTTTTCCTGCTATCTACCGCGTTCTCGGAAGTACTGTTCTTCGGCTATAAAGAAACTAATGGCATTTTGTGAAAAAAATAGAGTATGGTTTAAGTGAGTCCTGCGTCTTATAATCCACCGCAATACCAGCTACAGATGATAGGGGGCAGTGCACCAGGACACTGACAACAGCGACATGAGGCTCTAACGCAATATCAGCTACAGGCAGCAGGTGGCAGTAGACCATCCAGGGCCGTCTTACCAGCATTATAGGCCCCCCGGTAATGCAGTGCGCTGGGGCCCTACCTACACAACCACTCCCGGGAATACAAATTTCAATTAGAAATAAAATTAAGCTTATATTTATTGGTACCTCCAACAAAATCAGTGTTTAAACATTAGAAACATGCTGCACAGCAGAGATTAATCCACAAAACAGTTGGACAATCTAATATATAAATGCTTAGTGGCGTCTGTGTGTGTGTGTGGAAAAAAAACCCAAGTTGCAGCGCCACCTGCTGGGCAGAGTTATACACTGACCTACTAAATTCTTAGTGTGTGTGGGAAAAAAAATTCAAAAAGGGCTGAAATTTGGTAGGGCTCAAACTCATTTTCGTGAGGTAATTTTACCTCATGAACACACATGTGTAGAGGCGTGCATTAGTGTGTGTGTGTGTGTGTGTGTGTGTGTAAAAAACTATTTTCTCAGAAAGGGCTCATCCAATTGACCTGAAATTTGATATACTGACATTATTTGACAAAAAAATTAGAATAGTCAAGTCAGTTAACTTCCATCATCCCCCCTCCCACCCCGTGGGAGGGGTAGTAAAGGCTAAATTTACGAGTTGAGGGGTCAAACTCATTTTCGTGAGGTAATTTTACCTCATGAACACACATTAAAAAGGCCGCTTGCATCGGGAAGTAACGCTCTTCCCCTGAGGAGGCCTGGGCTAGGTCCAAATGCATGACAAGAACCTTTCTAAGACCTTAAGTAGCTTGATTTGACTAGAATGCATGAGTATCATGCACGGGTTAACTTGTATAACATAAGCCCTGAAGTTGAAAAACATGAAAATCTCACATAAAAATGGTGCTCACTTGGTAAATCTTACAGAGATGGCACAGTACCAACTCACTATCAATTATCTTTCGTGTGCGACACAAACATTTGGGGAATTTTGAAATAATTGGCTTGATGTCAATGGTCTTCCGGATGTAATTTTCCATATAAACGAGTGAGAGCCGAACGCTGCTGCCCCATTGTGCTGCCATATTGTGCTGCCCCATTGTGCTGCCCCATTGTGCTGCCCCATTGTGCTGCCATATTTTGCTGCCCCATGAGTCACTGAAGAAAGCAACAAAAATAGGAGCAACTTTGCACCTGGGCAAAACATGTTGCATTGGAGGGGGAGGTAAATTTAAAATGTCTGGACAGATTTACAGTTGGGATAGGACATGTCCTAGATTAACTTTAAATTTCAGTGTAAAAATAAAGCTATCAAGTATTTGTGTGCAACATGAAAAAACAGCCAGTATTTAACTTATGTGCCAAATAATAAACTGATTTGCACCCCTTGTATTGTAACATGGTTTTGTCCAGGAGAAAACCTACTCCTTTTTTGCCTTACTTAATGACTCAGGCCCTCTGAGTGCAATTTCTGGAATAATATACTGAAACGTTGGCAAGTTTATGGGGCCCCTATGCTCGTGTGACCACCGGGACAACTGCTCAGCGTGCCCATGTGTTAAGTAAGGGTGTGCACCGGCCACTTTTAGCGTTTTGGGTTTTGGGGTATGATTAGCTTGAGGTTTTGGGTTCTGATTTGTTTTACCAAAACATCCGACGAAAGGTTTTGGTTCTGATTTATTTTTAAAAAAGCATAAAAAGTGCTAAAAACCAGTTTTGTGTTTTTTTTTTCACTCCTACGCTATTATTAACCTCAATAACATTCAATAACAATCATTTCCACTAATTTCCAGTGTATTTGGAACACCTCACAATATTGTTTTTAGGCCAAAAGGTTGCACCGAGGTAGCTTGAGCACATAATGCCAAAAAAAGAGGTACAAGATGGAATTGTTCTGGGCCCTCTCTCCCACCCATCGCGAGATTTGACGCGAGACTTGGACGACAGAGCCTCGTTTTCAATTTTTTGCCCGCCGGAAATATCCGAACAGTGCTCGGATCTCGTTCGGATCCGCACTGTTCGGGTGGGCTCGGATTAGCGGAATCCGAGCCCGCTCATCTCTAGTGTTAAGACAGCCCTGGGACCATCACACTGACAGTTGCAACATGTGATGATCCGATGCAATACCAGCTACAAGCAGCAGGTGGCAGTGCATCACCTACACTGACAGTTACAACATTTGGTGATCCTCCGCAATACCAGTTACAGACAACAGGGGGCATTGCACTGTGAACACTGACAACTATATGCAGCAGGTGGCAGCACAGCATCACCACTGAGAACTGCAACATTAAGATCCGAAACAATATTAGCTACAGACAACAGGGGGCAGTGCACTGTGAACACTGATAACTGCAACATGAAGATCCACTGCAATACCCGCTACAGGCAGCAGGTGGCAGTGCACCATCACCACTGAGAACTGCAACATGAAGATCATCTGCAATACCAGATACAATCCACAGGGGACAGTGCACCATCACCACTGAGAACTGCAACATGAAGATTCTCTGCAATACCAGCTACAGACGACAGGGGGCAGTGCATCATGAGCACTGAGAACTGCACACTCTCCTATCACTTATAGCAATCAGCAATGCTGCTAAATGTCAAGGATTAAAGGACATCACCTGTATGCAAGTAAATGTCCTGCCCAGGGCTGGATTAAGGGAATGGAGGCCCCTGGGCTAAGGGCGCCTCCATTCCACCGTGAGGCCCCCAATGTGAGCCACCCACCGCCCCCCCGTACCCCGTGAGGGCCCCCCCCAAGCGCTTACCTGTCACTGTAGTCCTCCGTCCCCGGCGCGCTGTAAGCTCCTTACTGAGGAGATCTCGCGAGAGTTCACTCGCGAGATCTCCTCAGTAAGCAGAGTACTGAGCGCCGGGGACGGAGGACTACAGTGACAGTGCTCAGCAGCATTGATCGGGCTGGGGGCGCCCCCACCCCCGGACCGATCTATAATGCTGCTGAGGACTTTGAAGGGCCCCCTGGATGCCCAAGGCCCCTGGGCTATAGCCCAGTTAGACCTCGGGTTAATCCGGCCCTGGTCCTGCCGGACACACCTCATCTGTAGACACAGGGGTTACACTAGAGAGTCAAATTCTCAAGGGCTCTAAGCAAATGCCCCATTTACACATGAAACCAGCCCTTACCAGGTTATATTGCGCCTGTTAGGATGGGTGTAATATGGATCTGATAATGTCTTCTTGTATAGATACGGAGCACGTTTCTTTTTCACTAAGAGCACACTTGGGTGCCTGACATTTGGTGCATCAATCGAGTCATTCTCAGTTAAGTGGCCCCTCCTCCCTTGTGACGTAACAATGGACAAGGAGCATGATCGGGAGTAAGTACGCTGTTCAGGGGTCACCAATCCCATCGTATCCAAAAGCAACGTGCTCCAGTTGCTTTATGTTCTCACGCCTCATTTACCTATATACTACCTTTTTTCATTTAATTTTCAAATGTCGATTAGTACTGGGTCATTAACAGATGTGACATCTAAATAAGTAGTAATTACCCTGGGGTATTTGAAGCCAACTTTAATATATTTATAACTTTAGTATCTTGGATATCTAGCTATCGCCCACTGTCATCAACCATGACAGGCTCAAGAGTCTCTGTGAACCTCCAATAAGCTTATAGACAGTAAACTTGGTACGATTAGGAAAAATGTTTACCCCAATAACTTTTTAGTGTATTTATGAACTACATGAACTTGCATATTAGAAGAATAGTACTTTAAATACCCGTCCCTAACTGAACTGGGTCTGTGCTCTTTGAATACCTGCTCAAGATTACCCGTTATATTCCCGTTTCCACTCATCCCCGAAAAGAACACACAGAGTCAGGCTGATTTATTAGTTTAATGCCAGAATGGACACAAAAATCCTCATACATCCATCTCTGGTGTTTGCTGGTGGGTAGGTCAACATTTGGTAGCTGGGGACAAGAAGGAAGAGCTTGTAGATGTTGAGTGTGGACATCACAAGGAGAACACTGAAGATATGGTGTGATGGAGTCAGTGACAGGAGATTCATAGCTTCTATGTACAAACACAGCGTTATAGGAAGGCAGGAATGTCAGGAGGTGAGATCGCACGGCCTGTGAGACCGATTCATTCAGTTTCATCTGGACGGGTGAAAATCGATGACCAATTGTTGGGTCCAGTATTTTTGGCCACTATTTTAATCAATATGGAGACAAAGCTACTACTTGGTGGACTGTAGTCAAGTCCACAGTTGGCATCATGGATAATGGTTTAGTCCACAATATAGCTGCCAGCAGGGTCCACCGAGTTGTACACAAATTCTTAGATAAGAGGATAAATTGTTTATTGTGCTAATTTAACGGCTAAGTAGTAAAAATAACTACAGACCTTCACATAGCGCATAGTGACATTCAGTAAGAAATGCTCTTTCAGTACACAAAGTTCCATTACGTTTTATTGTTCAGGACTAAGAGTGACTCTGAAATCTTTGGGATCAACAAGACTAGGAGTTGAAGGGTTGAACTTGGTCTACAACTGAGTATTGCGCACTATAATGTCCTCTGACACTAATAGGGTCAGGTCCGGGGAAGAAAAATTGATTTCAGGACTGAAAAGTATGAAGATCAGCAGAATTGTAGCGATTGGATGGGTTTATGCTGGGAAATAAGAAGGTTTGAACATAACAAAGGACGGTAATGAGGCAACCAGTGTTCGTATTGAGTCATTGAAGAATTGTAGGCACAGAAATGGACAGCTGAACACATTAATATAGAGAATGGTGATGTGTGACACTAATTATATGAAGTTATCATGAAGTTATATGGTCTGAATGACGGGTGTGATGGTACAGGAGCTAGGTTTTGGATGTACGGTGTATGAAATTGAGGTGCAGAGAGTGAATGGTGAGGTTCAGGGACACTTCCGTTCCACACACTGTTTTCCTCCCTCCTCATATTCTTGCTTAGAGATCCACATCTGCTGGAACGTTCCCTAGGAGAAGAGAATAAGACCTCTTTATACGGCACGTTCCAGTTATTGTGTCGTTGGACGGCCGTGTGGTCTAGGACTACGTGATCCACAGATGGGCCAGTGTGATGTCTCCAGGAAATATGGAGGACAGGGAACGGATGGCCTAAGTCCAGAGGAAGTACATGTTGTCTATGTGTAAATAATACATCTATATATGGGATTTCATATGTATTTATATCACTGGATGTCTATATAGATTTGTATACATGTGACATACCAGGGAGGCCAGAATGGAACCACCAATCCAGGAGCTGAAACGGCGCTCGATGGAACTATTACTGGTGATGAGCTTGAGACGCATACTCTAAGGAAGAACACAAAGACATTGATAAGGAGAACGCGCAAAGAAGAGAAGAGGGAGTAGGAGAATGTGAAGAGGGGTTCAGGAGAGACTTGGATGTTTTGAACACATACAATAGGGATGAATACAGAGAAGGCGCAGAGAGGAGGAGAGGAGGAGGAAAGAGGAGAAGAACGCAGAGAGAAGTGGAGAACATGGAGAGAAGTGGCGAACACGAAGTGTAGGAGGAGAGAGGTGCAGGAGACAGGTGGAGAACGCAGAGAGAGGTGGAGGAGAGAGGAGGAGGACGTGGAGAGAGGTAGAAGAGAGAGGTGGAGAAGAGAGGTGAAGAACGCAGAGAGAGGAGGGAGGAGAGGGGTGGAGGAGGGAGGAGAGAGGAGGGAGGAGAGAGGAGGGAGGAGAGAGGAGGGAGGAGAGGTGGGAGGAGAGAGGTGGAGGAGAGAGGTGGAGGAGGAGAGAGGAGGAGGAGAACATGGATAGATGTTGAGGACGTGGAGAGAGGTGGAGGAGAACATGAAGAGAAGAGCAGGAAAGAGGAGAAAAACACGGACAGAGGTGGAGAATGTGGAGAGAGGAGGAGGAGAGAGGAGGAGAACACAGAGAGAGGAGGAGGAGAGAGGTGGAGAACGCAGAGAGAGATGGAGAACGCAGAGAGAGGTGGAGAACGCAGAGAGAGGTGGAGAACGCAGAGAGAGGTGGAGGAGAGAGGTGAAGAACGCAGAGAGAGGAGGGAGGAGAGAGGTGGAGGAGGGAGGAGAGAGGAGGGAGGAGAGAGGAGGGAGGAGAGGTGGGAGGAGAGAGGTGGAGGAGAGAGGTGGAGGAGGAGAGAGGAGGAGGAGAACATGGATAGATGTTGAGGACGTGGAGAGAGGTGGAGGAGAACATGAAGAGAAGAGCAGGAAAGAGGAGAAAAACACGGACAGAGGTGGAGAATGTGGAGAGAGGAGGAGGAGAGAGGAGGAGAACACAGAGAGAGGAGGAGGAGAGAGGTGGAGAACGCAGAGAGAGATGGAGAACGCAGAGAGAGGTGGAGAACGCAGAGAGAGGTGGAGAACGCAGAGAGAGGAGGAGGAGAGAGGAGGAGAACGCAGAGAGAGGAGGAGGAGGAGGAGAGAGGAGGAGAACGCAGAGAGAGGAGGAGGAGGAGGAGAGAGGAGGAGAATGCAGAGAGAGGAGGAGGAGGAGGAGGAGGACAACGCAGAGAGAGGAGGAGGAGGAGGAGGAGAAGAGAGGAGGAGAACGCAGAGAGAGGAGGAGGAGGAGGAGAGAGGAGGAGAACGCAGAGAGAGGAGGAGGAGGAGGAGAGAGGAGGAGAACGCAGGGAGAGGAGGAGGAGGAGAGAGGAGGAGAACGCAGAGAAAAGAGGAGGAGGAGAGAGAAGGAGAACGCAGAGAGAGAAGGAGGAGGAGAGAGAAGGAGAACGCAGAGATAGGAGGAGGAGAGAGGAGGAGAACGCAGAGAGAGGAGGAGGAGGAGGAGGAGGAGGAGGAGAGGAGAGAGGAGGAGAACGCAGAGAGAGGAGGAGGAGGAGAGAGGAGGAGAACGCAGAGAGAGGAGGAGGAGGAGGAGAGAGGAGGAGAACGCAGAGAGAGGAGGAGGAGGAGAGAGGAGGAGAACGCAGAGAGAGGAGGAGGAGGAGAGAGGAGGAGAACGCAGAGAGAGGAGGAGGAGGAGGAGAGAGGAGGAGAACGCAGAGAGAGGAGGAGGAGGAGGAGGAGAGAGGAGGAGAACGCAGAGAGAGGAGGAGGAGGAGGAGAGAGGAGGAGAACGCAGAGAGAGGAGGAGGAGGAGGAGAGAGGAGGAGAACGCAGAGAGAGGAGGAGGAGGAGGAGGAGAGAGGAGGAGAACGCAGAGAGAGGAGGAGGAGGAGGAGAGAGGAGGAGAACGCAGAGAGAGGAGGAGGGAGGAGGAGAGATGAGGAGAACGCAGAGAGAGGAGAAGAGAGGAGAGAGGAGGAGAACGCAGAGAGGGGAGGAGAGAGGAGGAGGAGAACGCTGAGAGAGGAGGAGGAGGAGGAGGAGGAGAGAGGAGGAGAACGCAGAGAGAGGAGGAGAACGCAGAGAGAGGAGGAGAACGCAGAGAGAGGAGGAGGAGGAGGAGAGATGAGGAGAACGCAGAGAGAGAAGAAGAGAGGAGAGAGGAGGAGAACGCAGAGAGAGGAGGAGAACGCAGAGAGAGGAGGAGGAGGAGGAGAGAGGAGGAGAACGCAGAGAGAGGAGGAGAACGCAGAGAGAGGAGGAGGAGAGAGGAGGAGAACGCAGAGAGAGGAGGAGGAGGAGAGAGGAGGAGAACGCAGAGAGAGGAGGAGGAGGAGGAGGAGAGAGGAGGAGAACGCAGAGAGAGGAGGAGGAGGAGGAGGAGAGAGGAGGAGAACGCAGAGAGAGGAGGAGGAGGAGGAGGAGAACGCAGAGAGAGGAGGAGGAGGAGAGAGGAGGAGAACGCAGAGAGAGGAGGAGGAGGAGAGAGAAGGAGAACGCAGAGAGAGGAGGAGGAGGAGGAGGAGAGAGGAGGAGAACGCAGAGAGAGGAGGAGGAGGAGGAGGAGGAGAGAGGAGGAGAACGCAGAGAGAGGAGGAGGAGGAGGAGGAGGAGGAGAGAGGAGGAGAACGCAGAGAGAGGAGGAGGAGAACGCTGAGAGAGGAGGAGGAGGAGGAGAACGCAGAGAGAGGAGGAGAACGCAGAGAGAGGAGGAGGAGGAGAGAGATGAGGAGAACGCAGAGAGAGAAGAAGAGAGGAGAGAGGAGGAGAACGCAGAGAGAGGAGGAGAACGCAGAGAGGAGGAGGAGGAGGAGGAGAGAGGAGGAGAACGCAGAGAGAGGAGGAGAACGCAGAGAGAGGAGGAGGAGAGAGGAGGAGAACGCAGAGAGAGGAGGAGGAGGAGAGAGGAGGAGAACGCAGAGAGAGGAGGAGGAGGAGGAGAGAGGAGGAGAACGCAGAGAGAGGAGGAGGAGGAGGAGGAGAGAGGAGGAGAACGCAGAGAGAGGAGGAGGAGGAGGAGGAGAACGCAGAGAGAGGAGGAGGAGGGAGGAGAGAGGAGGAGAACGCAGAGAGAGGAGGAGGAGGAGAGAGAAGGAGAACGCAGAGAGAGGAGCAGGAGGAGGAGAGAGGAGGAGAACGCAGAGAGAGGAGGAGGAGGAGGAGGAGAGAGGAGGAGAACGCAGAGAGAGGAGGAGGAGGAGGAGGAGAGAGGAGGAGAACGCAGAGAGAGGAGGAGGAGGAGGAGGAGAGAGGAGGAGAACGCAGAGAGAGGAGGAGGAGGAGGAGGAGGAGGAGAGAGGAGGAGAACGCAGAGAGAGGAGGAGGAGGAGGAGAGAGGAGGAGAGAGGAGGAGAACGCAGAGAGAGGAGGAGGAGGAGGAGAGAGGAGGAGAACGCAGAGAGAGGAGAAGAGAGGAGAGAGGAGGAGAACGCAGAGAGAGGAGGAGAGAGGAGGAGAACGCAGGGAGAGGAGGAGGAGAGAGGAGGAGAACGCAGAGAGAGGAGGAGAGAGGAGAGGAGGAGAACGCAGAGAGAGGAGGAGGAGAGAGGAGGAGAACGCAGAGAGAGGAGGAGGAGAGAGGAGGAGGAGAGAGGAGAACGCTTAGAGAGGAGGAGGAGAGAGGAGGAGAACGCAGAGAGAGAGGAGGAGAACGCAGAGAGAGAGGAGGAGAACACTTAGAGAGGAGGAGGAAGGGAGAGGAGGAGAACGCAGAGAGAGAGGAGGAGAACAAAGAGAGAGAGAGGAGGAGGAGGAGAGATGAGGAGAACGCAGAGAGAGGAGAAGAGAGGAGAGAGGAGGAGAACGCAGAGAGGGGAGGAGAGAGGAGGAGGAGAACGCTGAGAGAGGAGGAGGAGGAGGAGGAGGAGGAGAGAGGAGGAGGAACGCAGAGAAAGGAGGAGAACGCAGAGAGAGGAGGAGGAGGAGGAGAGATGAGGAGAACGCAGAGAGAGAAGAAAAGAGGAGAGAGGAGGAGAACGCAGAGAGAGGAGGAGAGAGGAGGAGGAGAACGCAGAGAGAGGAGGAGAACGCAGAGAGAGGAGGAGGAGGAGGAGGAGAGAGGAGGAGAACGCAGAGAGAGGAGGAGAACGCAGAGAGAGGAGGAGGAGAGAGGAGGAGAATGCAGAGAGAGGAGGAGGAGGAGGAGGAGAGAGGAGGAGAACGCAGAGAGAGGAGGAGGAGGAGGAGGAGAGAGGAGGAGAACGCAGAGAGAGGAGGAGGAGGAGAGAGGAGGAGAACGCAGAGAGAGGAGGAGGAGGAGAGAGGAGGAGAACGCAGAGAGAGGAGGAGGAGGAGAGAGAAGGAGAACGCAGAGAGAGGAGCAGGAGGAGGAGAGAGGAGGAGAACGCAGAGAGAGGAGGAGGAGGAGAGAGGAGGAGAACGCAGAGAGAGGAGGAGGAGGAGGAGGAGAGAGGAGGAGAACGCAGAGAGAGGAGGAGGAGGAGGAGGAGGAGAGAGGAGGAGAACGCAGAGAGAGGAGGAGGAGGAGGAGAGAGGAGGAGAACGCAGAGAGAGGAGAAGAGAGGAGAGAGGAGGAGAACGCAGAGAGAGGAGGAGAGAGGAGGAGAACGCAGGGAGAGGAGGAGGAGGAGAACGCAGGGAGAGGAGGAGGAGAGAGGAGGAGAACGCAGAGAGAGGAGGAGGAGAGAGGAGGAGACCGCAGAGAGAGGAGGAGGAGGAGAGAGGAGGAGGACGCAGAGAGAGGAGGAGGAGAGAGGAGGAGGACGCAGAGAGAGGAGGAGGAGAGAGGAGGAGGACGCAGAGAGAGGAGGAGGAGAGAGGAGGAGGAGAGAGGAGAACGCTTAGAGAGGAGGAGGAGAGGAGGAGGAACGCAGAGAGAGAGGAGGAGAACGCAGAGAGAGAGGAGGAGAACGCAGAGAGAGAGGAGGAGAACACTTAGAGAGGAGGAGGAAGGGAGAGGAGGAGAACGCAGAGAGAGAGAGGAGGAGAACGCAGAGAGAGAGAGGAGGAGAACGCAGAGAGAGAGGAGGAGAACGCAGAGAGAGAGGAGGAGAACGCAGAGAGAGAGGAGGAGAACGCAAAGAGAGAGGAGGAGAACGCAGAGAGAGAGGAGGAACGCAGAGAGAGGAGGAGAACGCAGAGAGAGGAGAAAAACACGGACAGAGGTGGAGAATGTGGAGAGAGGAGGAGGAGAGAGGAGGAGAACACAGAGAGAGGAGGAGGAGAGAGGTGGAGAACGCAGAGAGAGGTGGAGAACGCAGAGAGAGGTGGAGAACGCAGAGAGAGGTGGAGAACGCAGAGAGAGGTGGAGAACGCAGAGAGAGGAGGAGGAGGAGGAGGAGGAGGAGGAGAACGCAGAGAGAGGAGGAGGAGGAGGAGGAGAGAGGAGGAGAACGCAGAGAGAGGAGGAGGAGGAGGAGAGAGGAGGAGAACGCAGAGAGAGGTGGAGAACCCAGAGAGAGGTGGAGAACGCAGAGAGAGGTGGAGGAGGAGGAGAACGCAGAGAGAGGAGGAGGAGGAGGAGAGGAGAGGAGGAGAACGTAGAGAGAGGAGGAGGAGGAGAGAGGAGGAGAACGCAGAGAGAGGAGGAGGAGGAGAGAGGAGGAGAACGCAGAGAGAGGAGGAAAGAGGAGGAGAACGCAGAGAGAGGAGGAGGAGGAGAGGAGGAGAACGCAGAGAGAGGAGGAGGAGAGAGGAGGAGAACGCAGAGAGAGGAGGAGGAGGAGAGAGGAGGAGAACGCAGAGAGAGGAGGAGGAGGAGAGAGGAGGAGAACGCAGAGAGAGGAGGAGGAGGAGAGAGGAGGAGAACGCAGAAAGAGGAGGAGGAGGAGAGAGGAGGAGAACGCAGAGAGAGGAGGAGGAGGAGAGAGGAGGAGAACGCAGAAAGAGGAGGAGGAGGAGAGAGGAGGAGGAACGCAGAGAAAGGAGGAGGAGGAGAGAGGAGGAGAACGCAGAGAGAGGAGGAGGAGGAGAGAGAAGGAGAACGCAGAGATAGGAGGAGGAGGAGAGAGGAGGAGAACGCAGAGATAGGAGGAGGAGGAGAGAGGAGGAGAACGCAGAGAGAGGAGGAGGAGGAGGAGGAGGAGGAGAGAGAAGGAGGACGCAGAGAGAGGAGGAGGAGGAGGAGGAGAGAGGAGGTGAACGAAGAGAGAGAGGAGGAGGAGGAGAGAGGAGAGAGGAGGAGAACGCAGAGAGAGGAGGAGGAGGAGAGAGAGAGGAGGAGACGCAGAGAGAGGAGGAGGAGGAGAGAGGAGGAGAACGCAGAGAGAGGAGGAGGAGGAGGAGGAGGAGGAGGAGAGAGGAGGAGGAGGAGGAGGAGGAGAGAGGAGGAGAATGCAGAGAGAGGAGGAGGAGGAGAGGAGGAGAACGCAGAGAGAGAGGAGGAGGAGAGAGGAGGAGAACGCAGAGAGAGGAGGAGGAGGAGGAGAGAGAAGGAGACTGCAGAGAGAGGAGGAGGAGGAGGAGGAGAGAGAGAGGAGAACGCAGAGAGAGAGGAGGAAGGAGAGAGGAGGAGAAAGCAGAGAGAGGAGGAGGAGGAGGAGAGAGGAGGAGAACGCAGAGAGAGGAGGAGGAGGAGGAGGAGAGAGGAGGAGAACGCAGAGGGAGGAGGAGAGAGGAGAAGAGAACGCAGAGAGAGGAGGAGGAGGAGGAGGAGGAGGAGGAGGAGAGAGAAGGAGGACGCAGAGAGAGGAGGAGGAGAGAGGAGGAGAACGCAGAGAAGGAGGAGGAGGAGGAGAGAGGAGAGAGGAGGAGAACGCAGAGAGAGAGGAGGAGGAGAGAGGAGGAGAACGCAGAGAGAGGAGGAGGAGGAGGAGGAGAGAGGAGGAGAACGCAGAGAGAGGAGGAGGAGGAGAGAGGAGGAGAACGCAGAGAGAGGAGGAGGAGGAGAGGAGGAGAACGCAGAGAGAGGAGGAGGAGGAGGAGAGAGGAGGAGAACGCAGAGAGAGGAGGAGGAGGAGGAGAGGAGGAGAATGCAGAGAGAGGAGGAGGAGGAGGAGGAGAGAGAAGGAGAACGCAGAGAGAGGAGAGAGGAGGAGAGGAGAATGCAGAGAGAGGAGGAGGAGGAGGAGGAGAGAGGAGAACGCAGAGAGAGAGAGGAGAGAGAGGAGGAGAACGCAGAGAGAGGAGAGGAGGAGGAGAGGAGAGAGGAGGAGAACGCAGAGAGAGGAGGAGGAGGAGAGAGGAGGAGAACGCAGAGAGAGGAGGAGGGAGAGGAGGAGAACGCAGAGAGAGGAGGAGGAGGAGGAGGAGAGAGGAGGAGAACGCAGAGAGAGGAGAGAGGAGAGGAGGAGAGAGAGGAGGAGAACGCAGAGAGAGGAGGAGAGAGAGAGGAGAGAGGAGGAGACGCAGAGAGGAGGAGGAGGAGGAGGAGGAGAGGAGGAGGAGAACGCAGAGAGAGGAGGAGGAGAGGAGAGAGGAGGAGAGAGAGGAGAGAGGAGGAGAGGAGGAGACGCAGAGAGAGGAGGAGGAGGAGGAGAGATGAGGAGAACGCAGAGAGAGAAGAAGAGAGGAGAGAGGAGGAGAACGCAGAGAGAGGAGGAGAACGCAGAGAGAGGAGGAGAACGCAGAGAGAGGAGGAGAACGCAGAGAGAGGAGGAGGAGGAGGAGGAGAGAGGAGGAGAACGCAGAGAGAGGAGGAGGAGAACGCAGAGAGAGGAGGAGCAGAGAGGAGGAGAACGCAGAGAGAGGAGGAGGAGGAGAGAGGAGGAGAATGCAGAGAGAGGAGGAGGAGGAGGAGGAGGAGAGAGGAGGAGAACGCAGAGAGAGGAGGAGGAGGAGGAGAGAGGAGGAGAACAAAGAGAGAGGAGGAGGAGGAGGAGGAGGAGAGAGGAGGAGAACGCAGAGAGAGGAGGAGGAGGAGGAGGAGGAGAACGCAGAGAGAGGAGGAGGAGGAGAGAGGAGGAGAACGCAGAGAGAGGAGGAGGAGGAGAGAGAAGGAGAACGCAGAGAGAGGAGCAGGAGGAGGGACAAGGAGAACGCAGAGAGAGGAGCAGGAGGAGGAGAGAGGAGGAGAACGCAGAGAGAGGAGGAGGAGGAGGAGGAGAGAGGAGGAGAACGCAGAGAGAGGAGGAGGAGGAGAGAGGAGGAGAACGCAGAGAGAGGAGGAGGAGGAGGAGGAGAGAGGAGGAGAACGCAGAGAGAGGAGGAGGAGAGAGGAGGAGAACGCAGAGAGAGGAGAAGAGAGGAGAGAGGAGGAGAACGCAGAGAGAGGAGGAGAGAGGAGGAGAACGCAGGGAGAGGAGGAGGAGAGAGGAGGAGAACGCAGAGAGAGGAGGAGGAGAGAGGAGGAGAACGCAGAGAGAGGAGGAGGAGAGAGGAGGAGAACGCAGAGAGAGGAGGAGGAGAGAGGAGGAGGAGAGAGGAGAACGCTTAGAGAGGAGGAGGAGAGAGGAGGAGAACGCAGAGAGAGAGGAGGAGAACGCAGAGAGAGAGAGGAGGAGGAGGAGAGATGAGGAGAACGCAGAGAGAGGAGAAGAGAGGAGAGAGGAGGAGAACGCACAGAGGGGAGGAGAGAGGAGGAGGAGAACGCTGAGAGAGGAGGAGGAGGAGGAGAGATGAGGAGAACGCAGAACGCAGAGAGAGAAGAAGAGAGGAGAGAGGAGGAGAACGCAGAGAGAGGAGAGAGGAGGAGGAGAACGCAGAGAGAGGAGGAGAACGCAGAGAGAGAAGAAGAGAGGAGAGAGGAGGAGAACGCAGAGAGAGGAGGAGAGAGGAGGAGGAGAACGCAGAGAGAGGAGGAGAACGCAGAGAGAGGAGGAGAACGCAGAGAGAGGAGGAGGAGAGAGGAGGAGAACGCAGAGAGAGGAGGAGAACGCAGAGAGAGGAGGAGGAGAGAGGAGGAGAATGCAGAGAGAGGAGGAGGAGGAGGAGAGAGGAGGAGAACGCAGAGAGAGGAGGAGGAGGAGGAGGAGGAGAGAGGAGGAGAACGCAGAGAGAGGAGGAGGAGGAGAGAGGAGGAGAACGCAGAGAGAGGAGGAGGAGGAGAGAGGAGGAGAACGCAGAGAGAGGAGCAGGAGGAGGACGCAGAGAGAGGAGGAGAACGCAGA